>NW_015641018.1:631442-639453 GCF_001515625.1 Sinocyclocheilus rhinocerous
ACTAGGTGCCGCTTTTGGAGCGGTAAAATAGCTGTTTCCCCGGTAACGCTGTACACAAAGCAGCACTGCGCTCACAAACGCTGCTTTATCAGGCATTACAGGCCAGATGAAATGGAAATGAGACCAATCACCGCAGATTAGCGTCACACAAAGGAGGGGTTTGGAAAAATGAATCGTTGAGCGAATCGTTTGAGAGTCGTTGTGCAAATAAGGTAAAAATAAATGCATATTATAGGACAATGAAAGTGCTTTTTTAAACTTGCATGCTTGTCAACCTGTTGTTGGGGACTCTCAAAACCAAAATATGAACCTTTCATAGCCCATAATAGGGTCACTTTAATGTCTCAACTCGTGAAGTGAAACGTTGTGTGTTTCATAATGAATAAAAGTTTCATTAAAAGAATGAAAATCTTTAAAAGTAATCTTAATGATATTTATTAATTAATTTGTATTAATTAGAGATGTTCACACTTACATATTCAGTAAGGAAAATATGTCATTCATTGTTTTTATTTGATGGTCACATTATTAATACGAACCTTTCTTTAAAAAGGTATAAACGTTTTTTAAACCATAAGAAACCAGCATAAAAATCACTTCACTAAAAATCAAAATCAAAGTGTCTTTAAAAATAAATGACTTACAATCTCACTAAATCGCTGTAAGTAGGAACGCCCCTTTTAGCCATCAGTGTTGCAATATACCAGTCAGTGTGCAGGTGTGATGCAACTATAATTGTCTAAAATGTACTGCTCAGTACAGACTCATTGAATTACAGCACATTTAGACCAGTGCATATAAAACCTTTCTTCACGCCTCATCTGAAACTCAAACTGCGTTTTCTCCTTTGGGTTTAGGGATTCTCGCTTTTTAGCCAGGACTCAGAGATATAAAGAGATGTGCAAGTGTCTCTGCTTCCCATTAACCCAGGCATTTCCTCACTATAGCGCACACCCGTTAAACATCCAGAGATAGCACAACGTGCTGGCTTCGTTTCACGCCTCTCCATTTTATTGTTGACGAATAGCTTGAGCAGATGGACTCGCTATCTTTGAAGATTCCAACACGGCCAGCGTGATAAATTGGCACAGGCCTGCAACACACTGACAAAAACACACAAAACGCAGCTCACGCAGATGGAACGGCATCCCTTCCAACCTTGAATTATCTACCGTTTAAAAACTCTGGTTCAGGCCCACTTCACCTCACTCTCTCTTTCAGAGAAGGAACAAATCCAATGTCTTCATGTGCTGCACCATCTGTCCAAAACCTCGCACGAGGCTCTTTCATCTTCTTCCAGCTGTGGATGTGCACTGGATGGAGCGTGAGTAAGAGAGAGAAGAGAGGACAAGAAAGAGAAGTAAGGAACTCTCATCTGATACGCACATTAGTTTACTGGCAAACTTTCTCACCACTATAACTGATCCAAAAACCTCCCAGAGACAGTGTTTGCTAAAATTCTCAGGTGTGTGCTGAATGAAATGTTATGTGTGAAAGGGTCCAGAAGTTTAAACTGATTCTTTTAATCAAATCAGTGAGAATTCATAGCTATGTTGCATAAAAACAATATCAAACAAACAATAATAGCTCTACTCACTATAAAGTTTCACTTTAGATCATACTCTCACATGTGTAAATGCAGATTCAGTGCATACTATTTGTAAATTAGAGCTGTCTTTTCCTATTTTGGATTTGCAATATTGTTATAGTATTGTTTTTCAAGTTCACTAACACTACTGATACTACCCTTCAAACACTAAACTGTCTCTTTATGGCTCTTTATGGTCTCTTGACACTTGTGTCACTTCCAAGTTATTTGTAAAGCAAATGATTTACAGTCGGCACACTGACAGATAAATCATATGTGAAACCATGTCAAGAGCCCTATCAGAATAGAAAGCTAAAATACATGAGTCAAATGCCATTTGGGTTAAAGAGGACAAAATGTGGGATCACTTATTTGAATAGATATATTTATCAGCAATTTGGCTTCAAGTTTATGTCAATATTACATAAAACAAAGTCCTATTATTTTTGTCACTATAATGTTACTTTTTAATTGATGCCTATTTGTCAAGGAATTCAGCATGAAATAGAAAGTTTTATGTGACAAAGAAATAGTATTTCACAAATTAAATATTTTAGCTTTTCTGTGTCAAAAACAACACAGAAATGTGAACTAGAATAAATAAATACATAAAACGCAGAAAGTCAATTGTTTATTTCACTTTCCTGGTTTACATTTTTTACATTCTATGTTTATATACTTTAGTTAATTATTATATTATATTATATTATATTATATTAATCAAACGGATATCTTGCCCTGAACATTGTCCCTTTAAAGGAGGCGGTGCAGTTTCGCACTCTGGGTGGGAAAGATGGGCGGGGCTAACGAGATTTGACTGACAGCTGAGCTCTGGAACGTCCAAAATCGTAGCGCCTGGGCGCTCCAAAGCAGCCAGTAAGAGCCAGAGTTCGGCCGTCAATCATTTTCCGAGCACCAATCGGAAAGCAAAACAAGGGAATCTTTATCACCCCCGATGTATCCAACGTGGGGCGAAAGAACGTCTGGATAAAAAGAAAGTAAAGTCCGGGAGGGGGGAAAACAAGCGGTTGAAACGGACAGAAGTGCGAGGTGAATTAGTGAATTATCGGAGTTTTCGGACCGTACAACGAGATCAAGATAAAAGCTTCCCAGTTCCTTTAAACCGCGCTCAGGGTTGCTGGAGAGAGAGCGAGAGAAGGAACAAACGCGAGCCGCAAAGTTCACAACAGTCGGACGGCTTTACGGGAACTGTTTTGCTTCAAAAGTGGTTTATTATTATTAATTAATCTGATCCAAACGCCTGCATTCGCCGTTCGGAAACTTTATATCAAGTCCGTGAAGAAGCGAGAGCCCCAAACTTTTTTTTTAGGAGTGCGATTTTTCCTGAGGAAAAGTTTCTTTTTTCTTTCAACACGCTCGTATGGAGTTAATGGACACGATCTACTATGTTTTTACTTTTCATAATCACGAATCACTTGGGATCAGCACATTATAAAAACTTCAGAAACACCGCTGACGATTTAAACTCTTCGAACTACATTTGATCCAGTGGATCTCTCTTGCCAAAACAAAGCGCCTGTCTATCTCCCATCCAGACCCCCTTTTCAACCTTTTAAGGACAACTGCATTTAGTTTTGGCTTCTGGACAAGTCTCTTGTATTTCCTCGTCGTGATTCACCTTTGATTTACTTAACGTACGTGGTGGAGCAGGGGAGTTCAAATTTTTACTGTGGACCGTTTTCAAGTGCAGGACTGATGCATTGGCCAAAAACAACGCAGTATAATTTGATGTTACCGTTGGGTAAACAAACAACTTAATGAAGGCGAATTACTCGGACTCTGAGAAACTCAATAGGTTCGAGCTGTCCGTCTGTGGATGAGAGAGATCAGTCGTTAAGCGCTGAGACAACTGGATACAAAATGGCGGCGTGGCTGGGACAGATGGGATCACTTTCATATCATGTGTTTTATTGGCTTTTGACACTGGGACTGTTAATCAATTATTGCGCACCGTGTCCTCAAACCTGTACGTGTACGCTTGATACGACCGACTGCAGTCATTTAGACATTACTGATGTCCCTCAAGACTTGCCTAAGAGCACGGTGCATCTGTAAGTACACAAAACTGTCCAGCCCGAACGAAATATCATTTAAAACAGTATTCTCTAAAAAATAACATGCTTTAAGTTCTTTAACACTCGTAACTAAAGTTGTCCAGGGAAGAAAATGACTCAAAAGTCACAGAATAACAAGTGGCATGTCCTATATAACGCTTTACACTTATTTAAAATTACTTTAAATTACTGACAAAAGTGTCTCTTTCCATTAAAATCATGAAAGGGTATTGGTTATAAGTAGTCTCAGGCCTGGCTGTGACCTGCTGGGTTATGACATGCTAGTTACTGTCATAAGTTTGGAAACTCTGACAGACAGTTTTAAGAGGCCTGCTGATATGAGTCAAAGTAATGAAACAATGATCACAATCACTTGTTTATTTGCTGGAAGGTAATTTTGGTCCTTGAAATCCCATATTTATTAATATTGTTAGACTAGAGTGCTAAAAAAAGCAAAGGATGAACCTCGTAATAATTAAAAAATCTCTTAATGGTTGTATTCAGAGTTTATTTTATATTGAAATTTATATTGAAACCTATTTTACTTATAAGTATTCTACAGCTCTGAGAGGCATCACCTTCACCCTTTTCCACAGGACTTTTTCATAAACTGGCCATAATAATGCAGTTTAGTGGTTTTGACATTATATTTGGTCTGGTTTATAGATTATGACTTTATAAGTGCTCTATACTAAGATGGTAGATCTAGTTAGTCTCGTACAAACTGAGAACAGTGGCAGTTGTTATTTTTATGGTTATCTGACATTTTTATAAACTCCCCGATATATAGGCAATTTTTTAAGATTAACATCACACAGACATCACACACAAAAAGTATAAAGCCATTTTAATAACCGTATTTTCTTAACATTTCTCCATGACATCACTTTTATAGATGTCTTTTTGGGCGTTAGGTGTTAATGTAATGTATCTGTGTGGCCTAGACAAAGTTTCTAAGGTGTTATCTGCCTGTGTGTTCAAGATCACAATCATCATTTTCAAAGGGAACCGTTTTACTGCCCAGTATTATCTTTAACACCTTTACTGCATGTTTCATCACTGCTAAGATACCTGTTTTGTCTGTTAATTTCACAAAAGCAGCTCCCTTACTGTTCTTGTCAGGTTTAAAAGATGGTTATCACGCACAAGTTTCAACATGGAAGCGTCAACTGAAGTCATGAGCTATCTGTTGTGCATTTTATATCACCCGATTCGCCAAATGACCTGGTCATTTGGTTCTTCGTTGGGCTTTATTTGAAATATATAAAGACACAAACCCAGAGATAACTTTTTAAAGATGAGAAGCTTATTAGTTGTAACCGAGGGTGGCTGACATAATCGTTCTTATAGGACTGTGAAACATTCATTACACATGATATCAGGCCTTAGATGGGAATGATTGGGCAGGTAGCTCTGTTGGTGTTCTGCCTCAAGGACTGTCTAACCTACTGCTGAGTAATCTGACCTGGTCTGCCTGAGTGCTTTAGTCTGTGGCCCTTGACTATACCATTTAAAATCATATAGTAATTTTAGTGGGAAGCTAATGTGATGTATTTCAGGATATTCAGCTAAATCTGGGAGATTGGACTTGATTATTGGATTGGATGGTGAAAAGTGGTCTCTGTATGACAGGTGGTTGGAGAAAATGGGTTGAAATAAGAGGGTGTGTTTACATCAGCGAAAAAGTAAAGTAGAATAAATCATTAACAAAAAGATCAGGAGTGTGTATTAAGAAAGTAAATGGGCACAAATTCTGTTTCATGTTGACTGTGTTTCTAGCTACCGATCAAATTCAAATGCAGGAAAATCGAGGCCATGTTTGTCACAGATTAAGCATGAAGCAGCAATAAATAATTGATTTATTCCATATTACACTGTTAAATTGGTATATTAAATCATTTAAAGTGTCTTGTTTCAAACTAGTATTAGAAGCGGTTAAAATGCTTTGACAGTGCTTTTATTGATAGGGTGCAACCGCCCAACAGGTGATATACATTTCCTTCTGACTTTCCTTATATATGGTCTTTAAAGCGTGACCGTTTTCAAACCTCATTGACAGCAACAGCATTAACTCAAAACAACTGGCTCCTTGTTCTTAACCAGTGGCTCTTTATCTCTCAAAAAGGCAACTGTGGTCTATCATAATGCTGATTATTTATCATCATTAATCCCTACAACTATCCCTATTCACATGTCGCTATTCATGTTCAGCACTTTTATACGCCTCTCTGGCAATTGACAAGTAGTCAAAGCGCTAGTGTTTGTGACATCTAAATCTGTTGCTTGTGTAACCACGCCGCACAAACTCGCCCAAGGAACGTCAAACCACGTTTTAGCATTTCCATGAACTAAAAGGCATGTTCCAGCATCTTAATGTCCCTTTATCGTCTGCTTTCATGTTGACAGATCCAACAGAAGCTGGATTTGAAAGTTGTAGGCCAGAGATATTTTTTGGGTTGTCCTTCTGCAATATATCAATCAAGAGTAGAAAAAGCTTTGGTTGGAAAAACCCTGTGGACATGGCCTGAGTATAAAATCAAGCCTTAATACCTTCCAGTTGTCCAAATAGTTTCTCCATACTGCCCATTTTTTCTTTCTTTCATTTAATGGTTCCCCCATGGCTCACAGAGACCTTGATGGCAAGTAGGAAGCAGCGAGGTGTTGGCATCGTCAACTCGCACATGGTCCTTTGTGGATTCAAGTTAACATTGAGATATGGACCTTAAGACTCTATTAAGATAAAGACTGATGGAGTTATTCATGGTGAGGGTTAGAGGAATAGTTCGCCCAAAAATCGTTCTTTCTTTTGCGGAACACAAGAAAGTATTTTGAAGAATGTTGGTAACCAAACAGTTTTGGTGACCATTGACTTGCATTGTATGGACACTGAGACATTTCTCAAAATATCTTATTTTCATTTTCGGGTGAACTATCCCTTGAACCTGAGTGCGGAGGAGACGTTGAATTAACTGATGAATGTTATGAGTAATCTTATTGGCTTCACTGATGCATGACACAGTCCTCCAAACTCTCCATCTGCGAATTTGAAAAAGTTGTCTGAATTCCTTGTGAATTAAATTATTTTCTTTGAAAAATGTTTCCTTCATCAGATCCATCTGAAGTATAGAAAAATTAAGCAATTTTGGTTTTGATTATGGAAATGTATGCGTGTCTTTGACGTCTTGCATTCATCAGGACTGACCCTTTAAAATTCAGGATAAATGAGATCCGTTTTTGATAAATAGCTATTTGATTTTGTCTGTTTATTCAGAGTGCTTTGAAGACTGAGGTGATGGAAACAGTTTGGCTTGATGTAACAAGCTGTATGAGTCTTAGGGTGTGTTCACACTTGTAGTTCGGTTCGTTTGGGTAATTTGGTCCGGACCAAAAAAGAAAATGATACATTTGGTCCTGGTCCGCTTAGCTTTCACTTTGGCATTTTTGACAGCGAACCTAAAGATACCGAACCTAAATTCATGGTGATACGTTCACAACCTGATTGGTCGGGTTGAATGACGTATGTTTCGTGATGGAACTTACCAAACACCCCAAACAAAAGGTGTGTTCGACTTAAAGCGGCGCTGCGGGTGTATGATATCAAAGCACTCATTAACCAAACGGTCTGCTCAGCGCCGCTTTAAGTAGAGATGCACCAATTGCAATTTTCTTGGCAGATTCCGATTTCCGATTTTTTGCTAGTGTGATCTGCCGATACCGATTTTTGCAGATTCCGATTTTCTTTCTAAGAACTATAATTGACAGCATATACAAACAAAAATCTACTTTTCTTCAACGCAAAGTTTTATTTTCATAAAAAAAACACAAGCAAAAAGTCAGTAATAAAATAAGAACAAATAAAAAAAATTGCAAACAACAGCACAAATAAATGCAATAGAATAAAGAGAGCTATGAAACTAAGTTTTTCAGGTTAAGTAAGTTTTATTCAGGTAAGAAATACAACAGAAATGAAAGTAATCAAATGTAAAATAACAAATTCAGTGTTATTTTACATTTGATATTAATTTCTGTAATCTTCATTGTAAAAATTAAATAAAGATTAATGCTTACCATTAAAGTTATAAAACGTATTCAAAGTGACTTTCTTTGTCTTTTGGTCTTTCATTAACATTACAGACAGCAGCAGTAATATTGGACTGCGGTCCCTTTAAGAGTTTATCCACGGACCCAATATAGGGCCTGTTTACACCTGGTCATTTCATGCGTTTTCGCTGATCGGATATCTATCTGATTTGTTAAAACGTTTCCATTTACACTTGGCCACATAAATGTGTCGTCGCAAAACGGATATAAATCCGATCTTCAATTCCCGCGCTATATTTAAATTTAA
>NW_015641018.1:640114-641662 GCF_001515625.1 Sinocyclocheilus rhinocerous
GACTGACCGGCCGGTCACCGATCCGGGCCGATCATGAGGAAAATCGGCCGATTCCGATCCCTGGCCGATCGATCGGTGCATCTCTAGCTTTAAGTTGAACACACCTAATGCCGTCTGCTGGACTAAGCGCGCTCATTGTTGCGTGTATTTTATTTTCACCACCTGCGAACTCACAAGGAGCTCATAAAAGGCACTTTACCTCATCGTTGCTCCACGTTTGCCCTCTGCTCATTTTGTTTTGGTTACACCGCTCATTCCGTGTCGTCAAATCATGTAGCATAGCGTCACATCTTGTCATTACTTCCTGTTTTTGGTTCGTTTAGAAGTATTTGGTCCATGTTACGTTCATATTTCATTCGAACCGCATCAGAGTTTGTTTGGAAGCGGACCGACAGATCTTTTTAGCGGTCTCGGTCCACTTGTTTGGTGCGCACCAGGGTTTGGATGGCAGCGTTCACGCTTACTCAAACTAACCGCACTAAAGGCCCCGATATACTTCAAACGAAATCGAAGAACGAACTGAAATGATGTCATTTCAAACAAAATCAGGCCGAAACGAAGTTCGTTTTGGCAGTTCGAAACAGCTCACCAAAGCGAACTTTTTGGGGGAGTTCGTTTTGCCTCCTAAACACCTTTGAGCTACCATTGGTCTGTGGCGGTTACGCAGTTGGTGGGTGTGTTCTGGAACTCCGCCGCCTTTGACGTACGATTATTTTCTTTTCCCCCCGGTTCGTTTCTCATTCCACGGAGGCCAGACAGGAGAACACATCTCCGCGACTATCTTGCGGGCTGTGCACGGTCCAATCTTGAATGTTTCAGCCACACTTTGTTGCGTGGCCCCACAAGCTAGTACTCGGAGTGTCAAGACCAGTCTCTCCGTAGTGGAAATCTGTGTCCTGTGCGTTTTTGCATGTTTCACATATGGCGATACTCTTTTCAAGAGATCCGCACGGCGCACATTCTGAAGTATGAAAAATGCACTTCCTCATCTGTGCTCCGCATTTGCTGAATAAAAAGGGCAAACTCGCCATCATTCTTTCTGTTTTCGTTAAGTGGACGCACATACCATCTACGTCGCTTGTTCTTGTTCTTTGCCAAATATGACAAGTGTGAACACACCCTTACTTCTCAAAGTAAACTACAACGACCCTTTGGTGGCCCTCCTGATTGTTTTGAAAGCAGAGGGGGTGGTGGTTGGTTTGTATGTGCAACCTGGGTTGCCACATATGTGAATGTAGTTTGGTCACCCTTTAGGCTTGGTAAACAGCCTGCCAGATTTTTCTCACCACCGTGAAGGGGGTTTGATGTGTTTTTTTATGCATTGTGGGGGACGGTCTTTTCTTTACGGTCCCTGTCACCTGTTGTGGAGCCGCTGTGTAAACCTGGGCCCGTATTCACAAAACATTTTATCTTACCACTAAGAGTTCTCCTAAATAGCAGTACAAGTTTTTAGCTAAGATTTTTAGCCTAATAAGCGCTCAAGCGCACCCAAAAAAGGCTTGCCACAGCGCACCGGCAAATATAATAATTATGAATGTGTTAGGGAAA
>NW_015641018.1:641717-642467 GCF_001515625.1 Sinocyclocheilus rhinocerous
TATGTCGTTTATAGTTGCGCCGCCTCTACTGCCGTGACTCCTGAAAAACGTTTTCATTCCGTGTCGCCCCATCAAGCTCTTGCTGGATCCGTTCCTCTGCTATCAACGAAAAGCGCCATTAGTGACTTAGGAATCCTCTTCACTACTCCTTACGTTTCACAGATTTCGGAGCTAATTTTAGCACTAAAACGCTTTGTGAAATACTCAAACAAAAATTTAGGAGTCCTAAATTTAGGACTGACATGCCCATTATTTTTAAGATTTTCTACTAAATCGGCGAGTTATGAGCTACTTTTAGCCTTAAGATGTTTTGTGAATACGGGCCCTGAAAGTTAAGGGTGCGGCCTATATATATGTCCCTGTTACACTTAATGGCACATTTTCCTGGTTAAATATTACATAAAAAAGAGAACAAATATAATTCTATTTTGTTTTTTATTAATATTATTTTTTATTTTATTACTAATTATACATTTCATTGTGTTTTTATGCATTTTTATATTTATTCCAAAATAATAGCTAAAGGCAGTAACAATCCAATATTTTGGAAACAGTTTACAATAATGTTTCATTAGTTAACATTAGTTAACTACTTTAGTTAACATGAACTAAGAATAAACAATAGCCTACTTCTACAGCATTTATTAATCTTAGTTAATATTAATTTCAGCATTTACTAATGCACTATTAAAATCCAAAGTTGTTTGTTAACATTAGTTTATGCACTGTGAACTAACATGAACTAACAAT
>NW_015641018.1:642870-666727 GCF_001515625.1 Sinocyclocheilus rhinocerous
TAATTAATAATTTATGCATTTAGCAGATGCTTTTATCCAAAGCGACTTACAGTGCATTCAGGCTATACATTTTTTACCAGTATGTGTGTTCCCTGGGATTTGAACCCACGACCTGTTGCGCTGCTAACGCAATGCTCTACCACTGAGTCGAGAGCTCGCACGAAAACAATCACATTCAATCATAACCGATCATATCCAATTATAGCGCGATGAAGACATTACCTCCTCTCACATGACTTTCACCCATTCATTCTCAATTACAACCCAAAAAAGTCACGGCACACTAACAGGTCTCTGTTATAAGTCTATGGACTGAAGGGAGGCAAGCTTCTGCTGTAACTTTACCTGCGGGATGGCTGTCGCTGTTGGACAGTGTTACTTTATTAAAACGAGTGACTTTTATACTTTTAATGCCATATTTAGTAATAT
Source organism: Sinocyclocheilus rhinocerous (assembly GCF_001515625.1). NCBI lineage: Eukaryota > Metazoa > Chordata > Actinopteri > Cypriniformes > Cyprinidae > Sinocyclocheilus > Sinocyclocheilus rhinocerous. The sequence goes on from NW_015641018.1 coordinate 643,300, forward strand.
TTGCGATTTATGTTTGTAATATCGATTATTTTGTCATCCAATTTTTTGAGGAGACACTGCCTCCTTTGCCTCCTCGGAGGGAACGCCCCTGATCTTGATCTACTTCTCCGACCCATTGTTTATTCTTTCAACGTGTGGAAACCAGTCAGCAGTATGTCATTAGCAGTCAAACTCGTTTTGATGCTTGTTCATTTCGTTATCGGAGCAGTATGCTTTATTAATCCCGTTGCTGTAGATTTGGGTCACGCTCAAAAACAGCAACTTGCATTCTAGATTTTTGACAGCATAACGCGTAACACATGTAAAAGCTGAACTGGTTTGCTCCAGGTGTATGCGGTAGCCTGGAGCGGAGTTTGCTTGCGTTATCGGATTGTGAGTTAAAGGAGTGCCTTGCCGTGTTTAGCTTGGCCTGCATGGCACAGAGGTTAACGGCACCTTCCGTTAGCACTGCTCTTGTGGAGTTTCCATGCATTCAAGGACATTTTATCCATTGATTTATGCCCAGGCCTTTTCCAGTCAGCCAAAATTCAAGGTTTTGTCTGTTAATGCGCATAAAACATGAAACTAGCGATTTAATGGCGAGTTGACAGAGCGAATATCTTCTTTTTGGACTAGTTTAGATGTAGACGAGTGTTGTTATGTCTCGGTTAGGGGAATGGCAGCCACACTAGTACCAGAATTGAAATTCCAAAAGGATCAAACAAATATTCCAGATTCTCTTTCTGTTGAGACACATTTGAGCACCTCCTTCTCTCCCCTCCTTTGTTTAAGTGTCTACAAAGTGATGGATGACTCATCTGTGAATTCTGTACATCTGGTAAGAGTTTAGAGATCTGGAAAAGACATAAAAAAGAGTGAAAGAAGGGGGAGGGGTGAGAGAATTGGAGAGTAACAGGCCTTATAGAGCACCCCCAGCACATTTGGTCTGGAGACTAAAATCACCATTTAACATTCTGTGAAAGCATTACTGACAAACTATCCCTTAACCCCATACTGCGTATAGTTTCCAGAAGTTTTATGGAATTAAACCATAATGTGCAGGCGTATAGGTTGATATGCATATTCTGTTGATCAGCAGTTTTTGTGATCAGGAACATTAATGCAAATTCACAACTTCTGCTTATTTCTGTATTTTTCAATGTTTTTGTTTTCTTTTCTCCATTTTTTGAGCTAATCAGTATCCATGAATCAAATTTATCAACACACCTTTCCCATGTTTAATGGCGCTGCTGCTCTTATAATAATAATCATTTAGTTTTAGTTACATTTTTAGTCATTATGTTGTATATTTTTGTCATTTTTATTTTTATTATTTAATATGTCCATATAGTTTTTATACATTTTTATTTTGGTACATCAAGTCAAACTAAATGAAAGGAAGTGTGTTGCTTTGGCAACTAGCTGAAATTAAATAAGAGTTTTTATTTAGTTTTATTTTTAGTTAACTATAATAACCTAGGTCTATATTAACAATAATAATAATTGTACAATATAATAATAATTTTATAATTATTAAATGCATATAGACTAAATATAATACTAATACTAGTCTGATATATTTGGTCACGATTGAGTGTATGTAAATGTGCATATAATATTATTTTTAATGATTTCTTTTCTATTTAGATGATTGGCAAAAAGTCCTATATATACAGTATCTTTGCTGTGTTTGAATTGTTCCCTGGTATGTACATATGTAAATTTGACTCTGCTGGTCATACATACCCACAAAATTAAATTTGATATATGCTTTACACAGTATATAATGAATATACTGCTGAAGTTGACCACTCTGATGTTTCCGGCTAAACTAGTGGTGCAATTACTCCAGAGTTTTCCTTTCTGTTAAGATAATAAACCATATGCAGGGAAACCTAATCTAACAATCACTTGTTCTGTTCACTTTGAAGTTTTCTGGAACAATCTGTCACGAGCTGGTCTGTAACTATGCAGGTCGTATTTTCACTCCCTGGGTTTTTATTATAAGATTAAAAATTAAACAAATGTGTATATAATCAAGTGTGAGCATGTTGGACTTTTGCCTGGCATCTGTGGTTCTGGTACTGACTCGGCCTAAGGCAAAAAGAGACCCTTTTCTTACTGGCTCCTGGGGCCAATTTCTGTCATCTACTTTCTTTAAAATGCGTCTGGTTTGTCTTGGATTTAAGCTTTGTGTTACTCTGATTTCTTTTGTTTGTTGGCTTTTTTCTCATATTTAATTTCTTGCTCTCCCACCGTGTAATGTTCACTTCCTGATGATCTTTATCTCATGATCTTGACTCTAGATTCGATACTCTCGCTCCCTTTTCTTTGCTTTGTTTGGACTGTCGGCAGAAGCTCCTGGCTTCACTATCAGTGGTGTTGCCTGGCTGTAAATGGTCTTTATGGCAGGAAACAAGAGAGAAAGGAGCACAAACTGTGCGGCTTTTGGAGAAGCAAGTGTCTGTCCATCTGGTCTCTCGCTCTTTGCTTCGCTCAGTGCTGTGACAGAGGAGTTATTCTTTGACTAGTTTATGGCCTTCTGAAACAGGGTGCATTAAAGACGCTTCTGTCTTCCAGCTGCATCATAAAGCTCCATCATTGACATCATTTCACACTTCCAAAGATCGAAGTTCACACTCCGCTTATCAGCGATAAAGATAGATAAAGATCGTCTCTTTGCCGTTCTACTCACAATATGGCCCTTGAGGGAAAAACTGACATAACGGAGTAATTTTTATTGTTAATATAACAGGCCATAACTATATAATGTATATTATTTCCAATACCTTATTGAGCCAGCATGTCAGAGCTCAGTTCGGTGTCGACATATCAACAGGTCCATGTTGTTTACACTCAAATCAATGTGACTATATTTGAGAAAGTATTATCATTCTGGCCTAAAATAATTAATAAAAAAAGTTCAGTATGTTACTGGGAATTTGTTTTAGTTGTGGTTCTCCCCCCACCCCCGGTCATTTCCTAAATGACTTTGACCTTTGCAACCCTCTACGCACACCTTGGCAATATAATCGCCATTGGCTAGTACATTTTTTTGTTTACTCGCCAGACTGATATACTATTTTACACACACACACCTTTACTTTGCTATCTAAATGGGGACAGTTGAACGCCTCTCACACACACACTGGCGTGTAAAATCTAACAATTGATTAGCCAATGGCTAATGTTAGACGTTATTTAGTCGCCCAGAGTAAGATTTAGTCGCATATGCGAGTGATTTACTCGCAATGTAGAGGGTTGCTTTGTTAGGTGTAAATGTTCTCGTACCCTTGGTTTCCTGGCATAGGAAACTGTTGGCCGTTTGCCTTCAAGTTTAATGGAAACGAGAAAAATAGACATCAATGGCTGTTAGAGTTGAAGTTGAATTTACTAGCCTGTACTAGTGCGGTTAGGTTAGAAGTCATTATTGTCATGGCTATAAAGTGGTTGAATAGCATGTAGAAGTGTGTAAGCTCTCTGTTCTCACAGAAATTGAAGTGAGCTGAGCAGATAGAGGATGATTGGATAATTCTTGAATATAGCATTATTAGAGCTGGAAAAGCATATTGCACTCACCTTTCCTTAAAGGGAATTTCAACTGCGCTCACTAGTTTCTTAACGATCCAAAAAAGTGTTTCTGGTTTCCTTTAAGGGTCCAGTCGGCCTGCAGGACTCTCTGAGCAAGAGAAGAGGTGTTTCTTTAGCTCAGAGTAAAGACCAGTGGGTTTGTTAATGCTTTGAATCATAATAGGCATGAAACAAATCGTTTAAGAATAGAAACATGATCATATCGTCTGAGTTTGCAAATATATTTACGCATACAGTCATGTTTAATTAGTTGACTTGTGCTACTTTTTTCATTAATTTCTTCAGATTTCTGGCAATATTTCTAGCCTTGATACACAACATAAATATAAAATAAAATAGAATATAAAGAGATTTAATAATAAATACGATAAAGCATACAGCTTAATCATCATTACTGATTTTAATTATTCTTTGTCAGACTTAAATGTTCATTTTCAATATTGTATTAAAATCTATTTTTTTATATATGAATTTAAGCGTTTTTCTGCCAAATTGTATTAGGAAGCAATTGTTTTTTTTGCAATACGCTGAAACATTCAAACCTAGCAAGTGAAATCATTAAAGTTCCCATGATGCAACTTCATGTTTTGGTTATTTTGACATATTTCTGTTCAAACAGGAAGATGGGGTGGGAAATATCAGTAGGCTTATATTCTTGAACTTGAACTTAATACTCATCAAAGAATCCTGAAAAAAAATAATGATTTACTCAAAAACTGTTTTCAACATCATGTGACACTGAAGACTGGAGTAATGGCCATCACAGGAATAAATTACATTTATTACAAGTATACTATTGTTTTACATTTTGCATTTTTGTATACTGACCCTAAACTTTTGTGCCTCAAAGTTAACAGACATGGACTAAAAGCCACAAAACTCCAGTGTTAGCCACAAAAAAACCAGCCTGCTGTACGGTTACAACGACCATGTGATTTATGCCCCAAAGGTCAGCCTGAAGGTGTGAAAGTTAGTGTTATCTGATAAGATAAAGCGGCTTAAACAAAGTGGAGCCACTGAGAATTAAACACGGTGATTATATAAACACTCTCATTTCCTTTTTGGCCGGTAAGACATAGGTCAGTTCTCCAAACATCACGAGGTCCCCATGAAGACTGATGTGATCTAGTCTGAGCATTTTGTCTGATTGGCTGTATAACAGTAAAACATTTAAATGACTGTAACACTTCCCGCCACTTTATTAGCTCCACCCACTAATGCCTGACAGAGCTGTTGGCAAACACATTATAACTTAGACCAGATAATTGTGAAATGGCTTAACCCAGTATTTGGTCTCCTTTTCAGCCCTTAAAATTCTGTAGTGGAAACTAATATGAGCATTAGACAGTAATGGGTGTGTGAAAGACGAGATTGTCGGTTTCATTACTCTCACTCTTAACAATTTGCAGGTTGGAAACAGCTAAAGCAGATTAGCGACTAGCATTCTACATGACGTACATGATTTTCTCGGCAGTATTCGTGCCCCCTGGCGAGCCTCTCAAAGCCTGCAATTTTTTACTTTGCTTTGGTATAATTAGGTAATTGCCTCATGGTACAGGACTGCAATTTTGCTGTGTTCACCTCTGTCAGACGGTTGCCTTGAGGGCAGCTCACTCTGTGTTATTATCTCCGCCGAGCCACAGAAGCATTGTGACAGTTTTGCCTGTTCAACTTAACCAAATAAAGTACTAAATTGTGTTCTAGTTTATGTAACTTTACCGCTTGAATGAGGACAAATTGAGCTACTAAGAGTGTGATTAGCAAACTTCTTACTTTTTTCAGTATACAATCCCAGTTTGAGAAGGCCATCGTAAATATAGTCCATGTCTGTTCTTTCTCAAGTTTGTATACATACAGCTTCACAGTCTGCAGTTGACAGCTCAGGGTGAGAAACAGACACATTATTTAGTGTGTTAGGTAATTCCGCTTCTTTACAACCAGCTGTAGCCCCACAAACCTGTCAAAATCGACTCGGCAAACGGAAGAACAATCATCCAGTTGTTTCTTTACAAGCGCAGATGAGCTGCCGATTAAAACGTTTAACACTGCTAAGTGGAACTTGATGGGTGTGCCATTGAATCTGTTAGTCAGGGAGTTGAAGATAATCCGAAAGTCAATACCTGGTGTTTGCAGGAACAAGCAGCGTTCTAAACGGATTTTACAGGTGGACACTTCCTGTTACACTATGATCGTTGCCCCATAGACTTACAATGGAAGTGCAAAACTGCCAACTGTTTAACCTGGATTGTTCAAAAAACTTAAATATATAACAAATATACATTTGCTGAAACATTTAGCCCTGAATATTTGTTTACAAAATATACATGTAACCTAGCATACTCCTTAAAAAAATACTCGATTATATTTTTAATTGAGTATTCTTTTAAAAAAAAAAATGGAATAATATACCTGGAAAAATATATCTGTTTCAAATAAAGGCTGTTTTTTTTTTTTTTTACTTTCTAAAAAAAAGGTAAGAATGTATCACGGTTTCCACAAAAATATTAAGCAGTGTAACTGTTTTCAACATTGATAAAAATAAGAAAAGTTTCCTGCGCACCAAATCATATTAGAATGATTTCTGAAGGATTATGTGACACTGAAGTGATGATAAAAAAAAAAATCTGATTTGCATCACAGGAATAAATTACATTTTAAAATATATTAAAACAGAAAAGAGTTATTTTAATTTGTAATAATATTTTACATTATTACCGTTTTTGTTGTATTTTTGTTTAAAGCCTTGGTAAGTGGTGTTGGAGAATAACTAATTACATGTAACGGAGTTACGTAATTTAATTACAAAATAAATGTAATTGTACTTCGTTACAGTTACTGAGAAAAACGTGTAATTAAACTACAGTTACTTATGAAAATGTTAACAATTACAAAAGGGGTCACATCTGAATGTTTTCACACACACCCATATACAGATTTAATTGATTTCTTTCCCAAATTGAAATATATTTAACCTAAAATATATTTAAAGAACAATCTCAAAGTAAAAAGAGGTGCTGAAGTCTGATTTTGTGGTGTGCTGTGCTTTAAATTAAATTATAATCTTAATTCAAGTGAGGAAAGATTTTGAAAGTCTGACTGTAATCAGTGTTGAGTACTACTGTAAGGTTAACCCTGTCTGGTTTAAATGTTTGAAAATGATTAATTGTTGAAAACATTCATTAGAAATTTAGAAAAGTAATCAAAATGTAATCCGTTACATTACTTTAAAAAAAGTAATTGAAATAGGGCAACTTGTAATCTGTAACCTACTACATTTCCAAAGTAACCTTCCCAACACTATTAGTGAGTATACATTAAATGAACTTACTGACCCCAAACATTTAATAGTGGTAGTGTATATGTGAATGATTAAAAAGGTTGAAATCAGAGTTATGGCCTAGTAGTTTGTGCTCCAGACTTGTTGAGTCTTGGTGTCTATTTTGGGGGGGGAACAGTTCAAATCCAACCAACCTGCATCATTTTCATGTCTAAAAATAATTAAAAATGGAAAAAAAAGTGCTCCTGCAAAATATCAAATCAGTTAACATTAAATCCCTTTTTAATCCAATTACTCTTACTATAAACAATGCAGAATGAATGGTGCGTCCCATCCAAAAGGAAAATCTGAGCATGCAGTAGCTTAGGAGTGAAGGAAGAAACCACAGAGCTGACAGGAGCTCTATAGATCACAGCCCCATCAATCTCTGACATTTCAGCAGGAGGCCAGCGCTCTGCCAAGCCCAGTCTGAAGCTCGCCTGAACCGCGCTGAAATGAAGATGACGTCCCGCTAAAGGAGGCTGTTGATGGTCATGATTTATGGGCCATAAGTGTCGATACGACACGTTTCACTGATGAACCGGACTGATAGATTGTCCGGTGTGTTGTTGAAAGCTGCTGCTGGCGCTGTAGATATAGTGAGGCGAGAGATTTAGGGTGCTTGAATGGGTCTGCTCGTGAGAGAAATGCGATCATTTTCACGTCACCGCTTTTTACTGAAAGAGTAAAGTCTGTCGACTGTTATGAGTGCCTGAATAAAGTGTTTTAATAAATTTCTCTCTCCCTTCCCCCTCCCTTTCTCTGTTCACTCAGAAATCTGAGCCACAACAAGCTGGCGGCAGTCGATATGGACATCCTCTCCAATCTGCCCAACCTGAGAGAAGTGTGAGTAGAACAGCCCCGTGTCCCCAGTCCAAACCTCCTGTAGATCTGCCCAGCATCAGCTGTAAATCTGTCCCTGATTAATAAAGTCAATTAGCATGCTAGTAACTTTTTCAGGGCTGTAACAGAATGTTCTAGGGTGTTGTTGGCCTTCACAAGGCCAGCGTTTGTTTTCAGGACAGTGGCGTCTTGATATTGATCTTAATTCAGCTTTGTTCAGTTCAAATAAGAAGACCAGCATAAAAACCTGTTTGTTTCAGAGTAGAAGTGCTGGTTAATGTTACATGTAAAACCACTTCTATACTTGGCTAGAAAACATTCCCACAGCTAAAGCCCCATAGAGAGAGGCAATTGAATGAAGTACATTAAATGGTGTAATAACATTAATTACAGCCATTAGCCACAATCGGTCATAAATAATTTTAAAGCGTGCTGTCAGTGCTATTGGATATTTAAGCACTTTTGCTAGTGGCTATTGTCCTGAAAGTGGCGGAGAATGGGAATAAAGAGGTTTGCTATTATAAGCGCCTTCCATCATCACCCGACACCAGCCACTAACCTGCGCTGTAAATATTTAATACATCGAGGGACTGTGTCTGGCCCTTAGCCAGACGGGCCTACTTTCCCTTTCTCTCTCTCCCTCTTTCTCTCACTCTTGATGTTTTGATGGTCATTGTCAGTAAGACCCTTACGTAAAAATATCTATCTATCTATCTATCTATCTATATAAATTCAATGTGTTTTGCTAAATATATATATTTAGAACAATACATTAAACATCTTGTCATATATTTTTTATATATATAATTTATTTTATTAATATATATATCGTAAAATACATTAATTACATATTCAAATATATATTAAATGTATCATTATATATTAGAAATCTATTATATTTACTGCAAAATACATTAAATACAAATATGACATCTGTGTGATATCTATCTAGCTATCTATATATTATATTTATTGTATTATAAGAAATGTTATTAGAAATGTTAAGATAATTATATTAAGATATGTGTAACCTGTTCCGTTTTTTGCTTGACAGGAGGCTTGACCACAATGAGCTGACATCCATCCCTTCATTTGGAGCCGCAGCAGCAACAGTCGTTACACTCTACTTGTAAGTGAAACGTCATTGTGTGCTCTGTGATGACGGCTGCTGCTGAGGTGGCACTTTCTGTACTTGACACAAATTATTGTTTGCATGGTGCGGGCAGTCATTTTTTTTCTTCAGGGAACATTTCAGTATTAGCATGTCAGCTAGTGCCTTTCCATTTGCTACTTGTTTAATTTTTTGTGGTTATTAAGTCAGATAGCAAAACTGTGCACACCTAAAAATTCCCACTTCTAGTTGACGGTGTTTAGTGTTGCTGGCTGTGAAACTCAGACTGGTGGGACTGCCTTTACTAGCCTTACCCTGGAGAATTACTGCCTTATTTGGAGTGATCATGTGTATGTGTTTGTTTCTTGGCGGTTTAGCCCATTCCTTCCTCGGCATCCAGGTACACAGTTATGGTTTGTGAGTTTTCACAGCATTTTAGTAAGACGGCTAGATTTGCTCAAGCTGCAAATATCAGTACTGAATGGCAGGTTTGTACTATAATATTAAAGGAGAAGTACGTCACCAAACAGAATTTTAAAATGAGGAATTTAGAAGCAGTGATATTTTTACATCAAAGTATCAAAAAAGTACAGCTTCACCTTTACATTACTATTACTTTAAATAATGCTTGACTGTAGACTTGTTCATGTTCAATCTGTAGAGCCCTGTTTCAGAGCACCAGTTTGCCCGTATCTCCTTCACACCGACTGATAGCCCAGCAGTAATCTGTCTTCTGCATGGATCATGTTCCCATCTGTAATATATCTCTCCACTACCAAATGTGTCGTTCATTTGAGCGGTAAAACGATCTGTGTCTTTATAGCGGGCAGTTGTGCTTTCATGGTGTGACCTCATTGATTTACAGTTAATCACCGTCTCCCAGAAATGATGAAAACCCTGATGACTGTTTAGTTCACTTCACAGGAATCGAACATTTGATATTACCATGCCGAGCTGTGCTTGGAGGGTATCGGGAAAGGTTGGAATGAGGGGTGATGATCAGGGAATTTAGGTCCAAATGGAAGAGTGCTTCTTTTTTTGGTCTTGGTTCGAGGCCTGTCGCTATGGAGGGCCACCGCAAATCGGGAAGGGCTCATCTTTTTTGAGCCGCACAGCTGAATGCAGTAGAACGCCCAGCTGTAGCTGTCAATCAAGTGGTTTACTGTATATAAAAAAAAGAAACCGAGAGAATGGGGGAGGGGTCAGTCGGAAGGGGGCGAGATGGGTGGTTACCGATACAGGCGGATGAAGGGTTAGGAACAGAAAAAGCGAGAGGTCTCAGTTTCCACCTGTGAGGAACACCAGACCCCGCTCCTGCTCATGGCTCTTGTTTGGAACGCCGCTCCGCTCACAGAATTCCTCCCCTCTGAGTTCACCAGCTGGAATGCTGTCGGACAGCAGCTCCCTGTGATACGGCCACAGAGCCAGCACTAAAATACTGCCGCGTCTGTCACCGGCATCAAACTCCTCAATGCCCCGTTTCATCTGAACTGAGTACGACATTTTAACAGTAGCTCTCTTTTTTCCTCTCTCTCTGGTGAAGTGTTTAAACAGTTGCCATTCTACTGATTTCAATCATTTCCTTTGACTGTTGACAGTCATATTGTCACAGTGTGCTGTGCAGCATACGGTCTACGGTCAATGCAAGCCATATAATACAAATGGACATTGAAATATAGTTCTAGTGCGTTATGATTGTCAGCTGTTGGGGAGTGTTTGACAAATGTTACACTGGCTAGTTTTATGGTAGGGCTGGGGGTTTATTTGGAGACCTCACCACATTTATTTATGTTAAACAATTTGTTAAACGATCTTGATATCCTATCTTAATATTTTCATATGTTTGACAATTTTTCAAGCTGGCAATTTTTATTTTTAAAGAAACCAGTGTTTTACTAAAATAGCCATTGATGCTTATTAGATTGAATGTTTAAGACAAAAGAAAAAATAATTTAAGTAGTAATATTTATATCCTTTTATGAAAATGTATTTGCCAAATAAAAAGCACAATAAAATCACTGACATATTAAGAATGTTGGTAAATTTTTGTCGCCAAGAGTAATATTCTGAAATATGAAGTTGGCAAAAAGTTAGCAATAGCACTTAAAGGATTGTTTAGGGCCCTATGAAAATCGTTTTTATTTTTTCCCAAATTCTGCTTTTTCTGTTTTTATTTTTCTGGATTCTGGATTTTTTTACGTTTCAGTTTTTTTTGACTCTTTTTAATGGTTTAATTAAAAAATATTAATCAAAAAGCATGTCTAATTAATTGAAATCATGAAACTTACACAATTTAACAGCACTTTATAAAAAGTTTAACAAAAATTAAATTTTTTATATGAAATATGTTTTTTCTCTCAAATTCAGTTTTATTTTATTTATTAATATAATCATAATAATTATTATTATTATTACTAACAAATTCTGTTTTCCATTAAGTTTCTGGATTCCATGGTTCCATTAAATTTTAATAATCAAAATAATATCTAATTAATTGATTTTATAAAAAAATATATTATTACTATATTTATTTTTTTCTTTTGTCTTTTTATTTACATTCTGGTAAATAATTCATTCACACACAGACACGCAGAACATGCAGGATTCTTATTTAAATAGTATTTTTGTGGCTTAACATTCGCAGGCACTAGTCCATATCACGTTTTGATTTAAGTGTACTGACCTACTTATTAGTCCAAAATTTGGCAAATTTCGTGACATTACGCATTATACAGTAAATTCCATTTTTATGACTGGATTCCGCGATTCTGTCGGTGTTTTCCGCATCACGGAAATCATAGGGCCCTAACTGTTGCTGCTTTATGGAACCACCAATAACCAATTGGTTGCGGTTGTGCAAGACATTGTGAAGACCATCCCAAACCATACTATCACTACCTGATTTAATCTTTGAGAGCTCTGAGCAGCCTTCCCAAACCACCTCCACCATTTCATCTCCTTACTTTGGAGTTCATCAAGCAGATAAGCCAATCAGTGCTGCCTAAAGAAGCTAAACTGCTAATCCTCAGTGTGGTGCAGCTTTGGTTGGATTAACCGGCTGAGATATTCAGCTCCCACGCTCTCTCACCACAACAACAACTGATTCTGACACCGGTCTGGAACCCAGCTATAGCATCTCAGTTTAGCCCGAACAAGCATAAGAATAACAACTAAACCGCAAGCAAAGTCTTTGTAAACTATTTGTAAAGTATCATTTTGGCATTGGGTCTGTTTTAGGATCTGCTGTAACCCAGATGGAGTAAGCCAGATCCTAGATCTGATCCAGATCCCAACAGTACCACTTTAAAACGTTTTGTGGATTCAGGCCTGGGATGGCCAATGCATGAGTGTGGGCCGTTTCTCTTGGTAACGTCAGCATGTTTTTTTTGCCTGGTGAAGGTCACCAGCTGCTGACCTGCTACTCAGTGGAGTCTCAGTGCTCTGTTAGTCACAGGAACATCCTGTAGGGTGGTGAGCACAGCACTCGTCCTTATCCATACCCTCTGTCTGTTTATTCAGGTGGGACAGTGGGGGTACTCCCTCCTTTTCTCTTTCCTTCCGTTGTTCTCCCTGGCTCTTTCTTCTGTCCTTCCATTCCTCGTTCTTTTTCCCCTCTTCTCACAATTCCCACCCAGAATCCCAGTTAAACGGTCAACCCTGGGAGCATCTACGTGTCGGCTGGGTCCCATCTTCACTGGGAAAGGCCTCACTGGTCTCTCAGGCTCCCACAGAACACCTGCCAGCAGACAACCAGAGCAGAAATCCCCTCTCGGTCTCTGCGGACCATGTGTTTACTGTGAGATTTGCGCAGAATCGGGAATCCGAATAAGGAGGCTTTGTTGTTCCAGCACGGACTAGTCTTTGTCTGCCTGGACTTTGTAGGGTTTCGATAGCATTGATCATAGTGCAGGTGCTGGACTGTTAGGTATGACTAGCCGGCCTCAATGGAGGATGTTTCTGAAGATCTCTTTTTGAGGAACTGTCTACGAATACCTTTTATGGTGAATATCGGAATTGGAAGTTCATGGACCAATCTACCAAATAATAGGTATTACCAAAAAGTAATACCAGGGTACATTGCTATATAACGTTGTATTGAATTAACTATATTCAAATCCCATTGTGTTTACCCCAAAGCTTGTACATGAAGCTTTCATCTAATGCAGCGTCATTTCCTTATGCCCGCTATGTCTTATTTAATAGCAAGTTTATTAGAGGGAGATTTTCGGATTTGTTTCGTTAGTACTGTCCCATTCTCCAGTGCAGGGGTGGCTTACTCTGAAACTACCCCAAAACAAATTCCAGATGTGGAGAGCCTTGACCTCGCCATTCCTTCTGTGGCCGGCAAAAACAAGTGTGATTCTTAAGTCAGCTGCTTTCTCATGCCTCAACTCTGAAGAGAAATAGAAGCAGGGAAAAAGGACAGAAATCCAAAGCCCCCATGAGAGAAAACTGTAATTTGATTTGTCTTTACTTAGTTAAGAACTGTCCAAGTCTGATGTGACTAAACTTACAAGAGAACAAAAGATTTGCGAACAACACTAATTGTTGATTCTCAAACACTCAAGTCCAGTGTGGAAATTATGACATTTTCGCAAACAAAACAAAAGTGTCAGTCCATTTACAACCCAATCCAAATCCAGTGTAGGATTTTTAACATTTGAAAAAAAAAGAAAAAGAAAAAGTTGTATGCATGATTTGTTACTCTTTTGTGCGACTAAACGAAACTAATTTTGCGCTAAAAACTAGATGAAAATTGTTCTTGTGTGAAAAAAAATTGTTGAAATGAAGTGGCATATAGCTGTCTTTTCACTGTAAACCGGAATAGAATGAAAGTATTTTATTTTAATCTCTTCTATTGCATCCAAAGCTATACGTACAGAAACAGACATACACCGGTTTAGATGAATCTTTCATCTGACTGATATTTGTCACCATAGCTGGGTTTTGTTTGGGATTCCAGGCTTGTATGTGTTTGTGCATCTGCATGTGTGTGTGTTGACAAATCAAGTTACCGTATCAAGCCACAGTCACTTGGCACTTCTGAAGGCGTGTGTGGAAACAAGCCTCCATTGGGCTTCAAAGCCCTATTGACACATTCTCTCCGAAAGAGTCTCATGTGGTTAGAGCAGCCAGCAGCCTATCAGCGCAGATATGTGGGTCAACATATGGTTTCGCATAGTTGCCTATGCACTAATAAACTGAAAAACACTGCGATAACGTGACTTAAGAATTGTAACCCTTGAAATCAGATCTATGGTCTTAGTCTTTGTCAGGATGTTCAATTTGTTTGCCCGATCTGTGTAGACATTAAACAACAGATTAGTCTGTAATCTGTCCAGAGAGTCACGTGAAAACGTATTAAACACTCCTTGAAGGTTTGTACAGCTGTGTATAGAGTTAGTTATAATAGATGATGTGCTCTTTTTTCCTTCTAGGCACCATAATAAAATCCGCAGACTGGAGGGGAGCCTGCTGCAGAACTTCACTGCTCTGGAGACTCTAGATCTGAGTAATAATGACATCACGGAGCTGAGAGAGCACTGCTTCCCTCCGGGGTTACAAATCAAGGACCTGTGAGAAACCCACTCGTTCTCTCTCTTTCAAACTGATAGAACTGTGAACATCTGTGTTTTCGTGTAATACTGTGTTCTTTCACAATCTGAAGCGTGATATTTCATTTCTGTAGGCACCTGAGCAGTAATAAGATTGTTCATCTGGAGTTCGGGGCATTTAAGAACCTCGCCGGGAGTCTGCAGATCCTCAGATTGAGCCGGAACCGATTGACCCAGCTTCCTGTCAAAGGCCTGGAGCTGCCCAAGCTCACACAACTGTGAGTGCACTACACTGTATATATACTTTTCTTTAAACAAATTTATATTTTTATTCAGCAAGGATGCATTAAGCAGAAGTGACTGTAAAGGCATTTATAGTTAAAAAAAAAAGTAATTTATAGTTCTGTTTCATAGAAGTGAAAAAAAAAAATGTATCATGGTTTCCATAAGCAGTGCCACTGTTATCAACTTTCATAAGAAGAAGAAATGTTTCTTGAGCACCAAATCAGTGCTGAATTTCTGAAGAATCATGTGACACTAAAGATTAGAAATTCAGCTTTGCCTGCACAGGAATAAATTACATTTTAAAATATACTAAAATAAATAATATAATAATTTTAAATTATATATATAATCATTTGAAATGATAAATTATATATATATATATATATATATATATATCATTTGAATTATATATAATTTATAAATTATTTATTAAGAATTATTTAATATATATAAACATTAAAATAGTGATTTTAAAGTGTAATAATATTTCACAATATTACTGAAAAGTAAAAATTAAAAAATCATACTGACCCCAAACTTTTTGGTAGTGTGCACCAATTTTTTTTTGGGGGGGGGGTTTGATTATAAGCAGAGGTGCTTCAGTTAATGTAAATGTTCTTTAAATGCATTCGCTGTCAGTTGGAACGCAACACTATTTTTTTTAGCGGCATGCATCATGCGTGTTGTTTTTAGGTAAAAAAGTAAAGTTTTGTTCCTTTCCACTGCATTTCGTCCAGCTGTTACACAAAAACGTTTTTAAAGGGTAGATAAACTATTTTTAACTTAAGAGTAGCTGAGTAGTTTAAACTGTATTTTATTATTCAGCAGCTTTGGAAACTACAGTTTAAAGTACTTTCTCCGACACTGGCTTCCACATGTTATTTGAAAGGTATCAGCATTCAGGATCTTAGAACCATTGGTAAACATCAGAGCAGGACAATTCTTTCTCTCCATTGCAGATCTATGGATCTATCTGTGCCCCGAGTGTAACCATCTGTAGCTAAGCTCTTTGTTTCTGCTCATATCAGACTTCCATCAAAAATGTGCTTTGTTCTTCAGGTGGACAGAGTGATACTGAATCTCTGTATGCATGAGGCAACATAAGCTCATATTAAACCTCACACACACCTGGAGTGCATTTCAGCAACCACAAAGCCACAGCTATGTTGGTGAGCGAGAAGGATAGGTTAGTTAGTTATGACATCAAAGAGGGATCAGAACCGCTTTATTTGAGCTGATGGTCAGCTGGACATGCTGCCTGTTTACAACGTTACACTCTTTAGAAAAAAAGGTTACAAAAAGGAGGTTTTGCAGCAATGTCATATAAGAATCTTTCAGTACACAATGTAAACGACATTTTAATAATGTGAAGAACCTTTTCCCACCAGGATGTTAAAGGTTTTTATCTTAGATGCAAATAAAGAACCGTTATTTTTATTTGTGTATGTCTTCACAATATCATGCATCATTTCTTCAAAGACTTTAACCTTATTGGTAATGCTTTTGATTCACATTTTAATTGTGTGTTTTTTGTAGGGAGCTGAGCAGGAACAAGTTGCGGTTGATTGAGGGACTCACCTTCCAAGGTTTGAGCAGTTTAGAAGTTCTCAAGCTTCAGAGAAACAACATCAGCAAGCTGACGGATGGGGCGTTTTGGGGTCTGGCCCGGATGAGAGTTCTGTGAGTCCAAACCTTCATTACCACAACCTAAATATTGCTAGATAATTATTAAAGGAATAGTTCAACCAAAAATTAAAATTCTGTCATTAATTACTCACCCTCATGTGGTTGCAAACCCGTAAGACCTTCGTTCATCTTTAAAGCACAAATTAAGATATTTTTGATGAAATCCGAGAGCTTTCTGACCCTGCATAGACAGCAAGGGAACCACCACGTTCAAGGCCCAGAAAGGTAGTAAGGACATCATTAAAATAGTCCATGTGACATCAGTGGTTCAACCTCAATTTTATGAAGCTACGAGAATACTTTTTGTGAGCAAAGAAAACAAAAGTAACTACTTTATTCAACAATTCTTCTCCTCTGTGTCAGTCTCTGCCACGCTTTCACGAGAGTCACGGAATCTGTGAGTCACGTGTCTGAAACGGAAGAGAAGAAATTGTTGAATAAAGTCATTATTTTGGTTTTTACAAAAAGTATTCTCGTAGCGTCATAAAATGAAGATTGAACCACTGATGTCACATGGACTATTTTAACGATGTCCTTGCTACCTTTCTGGGCCTTGAACGTGGTGGTTCTCTTGCTGTCTATGCATGGTCAGAAAGCTCTCGGATTTCATCAAAAATATCTCGATTAGTTTTGTAAAAATCGACGCGTTTCAAAAAGGCGGGGCATAGAGGAGAAACAATAATGTACAGTATGTGGAAAATAATGTGTTTTTTTAACTTTAAACCGCATAAACACATTTCATTACACCAAATACACAAAATAATGTTCTTTTTAGCAGCATCATATGACCCCTTTAATATTTCTCACAATAGACCATTTATATTACATATAAATCAAATGCACCTCCACCACATTGCTCATGATGAGAGTGAAGGATTTTTTTGTCATCTACAGGCACCTGGACTATAACAGTCTGCGGGAGGTGAACAGCGGCTCTCTCTACGGTCTGGAGTCGCTCCTGCAGCTCTATCTCTCCAACAACTCCATCTCTAACTTTAACCCTGAGGGCTGGGGCTTCTGTGAGAGACTTCGAGAACTGTGAGAAATCACTCTCTTTATCAGTCTCCTCCTTGTTCTTCTTTATAAATAAATATTTACATCTATTCATCTTAAGAGAACAATGCAATTTTCTTATAAAAGCATTAATTTCTTTAAACAAAATCTTACTTGCCCCAAATTTTAAATGGTAGTGTGCATATCATAAAATAGAATTCAGTAGGAAATATACAAGAGGATATCATCTTGGTTACTGTTCAAATTTGACACCAGGTAAAGAATTAATCGCACCCAATCTTTACATTACAAGGAAGCATTTGTCCACAGTATCACCTACTGCACTAAACACACAGCACTCCTCGTCTTGCTGTAGATAAGCTCTGTTTATCCCCTAATGATGCACTGGATTGCCAGCGCTTAGGAGCTCAGCCTCATTTTTACTCATCTCTCTTGATGCTAGTTAAAGAAAACAGCATAATCCTCCACGTATATGTCTGCCAAGAGATCTGTACCTGAGTGAAAGTGATCTTATCTGGGTGAATGTGTGTATACAGCGGGCAGTCCTGTCAAGCGTATCGTGTCCTCCCTGTACGCGATATCTTCCTCTAGCTAACACTCTTGTTCGTTGTGGGGGTAACAAGGCTTTATTGGTAGTTCATGTTGACTGCGGTATCAGCTGAGTGGTCAGCCGTGATTTTGCAGATAGGTTTATGACACGGCAGTTATTGAATACTGGACAAGACGGCCCGATGGGACGTCAGCCTGCTGTGATAAACTAAATTCTGGATTCTGAAATTCTCGTTTGTTTTTCATTTTTTCCAGGAACTTGTCCTATAATAACCTGACGAAGCTGTCTGAGGGTGGATTTTCCAAACTGGTGAACCTGAACTCACTGCGTTTGGGACACAATTCCATCAGTCACATCGCGGAGGGAGCGTTTAGAGGCCTTAGTTCCCTACGGACGCTGTAAGTGTCCTTACTCTGTGAGAAATCCTCTAGGATTTAGCCTGCATGTGAAAAAACACTTGATGGTGTCAAAGCTGTGGCACAGTGGCTCCGAAATTCACATGCCAATCATCATGCCACAGTTCTGTCACATTGAGTCGTGGTGCTCAAATGGGGGAATGAGGTTCAAGTTCATTCTGCCCTGATCACATTCCTTTTAATGTCTACCCAAGAATTTTAAGTCATTCTGTACTGTCAGAATAATTTTTAAAAAGTTATAAAAAATAGGGAAAAAAAAAAAAATTCAGATTAAAAAATGAATGTCAGAATATATTGCAACCCAAATGCAAGAAGCGCACCATTTCTATTGAAATCAACTGATCTACTGCATGGATCCACAGCATTTTCCTTTTTTGAAATGGGTAAACAAATCAGCCATAGTTTCTAGATTAATTAGCACTGTTGCAGACGAATGTGTTGATTGATTTAGTGGCATTTGCTAAAGTAGCCATAAGTTTTTAAGCTTTCTGGTTTCTTTTCCTCATTGTTTCCTTGTTGGTTCCCACCAAAGTTGGATGCACATGTGCACCCTGCTCAAGGCCTCCTAGAAGCAGCGACGTCTTTTTTGTACACAGTGAAAGGCATTATGGGGGACCAACTCTCCAGCCTGACTTCTATAGACACACAAAGTCTCAACCACCACTTCATGCCCCTCCCCATTTTAGTGTCTCAGAAGAAAAAAGAGAGAAGAATTCTGCCTTTACTTTCTTAGATGAAGGCTTTTTCACAGTAGGGTGACAAGCCAAGGCACAACACAGCCCTCAGCGCTGCTGGCAGTGGGCAGAGTGTGGGGGGAAGGGGCTTGTGAAGTGCAATTGTGAGGGCCTCTGTTTTCTTTTGTTCTGTCCTTTCTTTATGTCTTACTTGCTTGATTTCCTTTATATCGCTCTCTCTCTCTCTGACTTGCTCTCTCGCTCTCATCCGAGCCAGTTCTAATCTAATCATGGCTTTAGTGCCTTACTGGGGCTCCTGTTGAAAAGAAGCAGGGGAGGTTTTAATTGGTACGCGCATCTGGCCGGGCGAGAGGAGCCCTGGTCGGGTGTGAAAGACCAGAACCGGACCGTCTTTGAGCCGAGGGGGTGGGGGTCAGGCCTGGGGGCCTCCGGCCCTACTGTCATTAACAAGCCAGGGTCCATTCACAAGCAGCCAGCCAGAAAGAATAGGAAATTGGCAGCCGAGGCCAGGCATGGAGGGAAAGTAACAGAAAGAGCCAAGGGGGCGGTTGTCGGCCGGGAGGGAGCGGACACCATCCCTCCACCCTCTCACCTCAAAAAGACATTTATTCTTTTTCAGCAATAGCGATCTTTTTAACGGTGTAGAAACAAATGATGTTGAAAAGTTATGATGCGAACTCTGATGATGAAATTTACCATACCATAGCATACGTGTAAAAAATTAAGTACACTTGACTAAAAAGCGTTTAAAACATGATTATTTGAATTAGAAGAACTAATTTGAATTAGTCAAAGTTAAGGCCATGTAGGCAGACTGCTGGCACCGTCTGGGCTTGTCCATGATTCGTCTGGAGTTGCATTATGCGATGTGCCCATGCGATGCCTTTACCTGCCAACACGGTTGGTGTGTTGACGGATTCAGACGGCTGTCGGAGTGAGTATATGTGTGCAACTGTGTGAAAGAGTTGTGTTTGTGCAAAGCGCTTTCAGCTGTCGTGCATTATTCATGCATTGGCCTGTGCGTTGCTGTGCTCCTTAATGTCACAATTCACAAAGAAAAGAATGTGCTTGGTTGGCAGAGAGAGAGAGAGAGCAAGAAAGAGAGTGTTGTTGGACTTTCTTGTTTTCAAGCAGGCGTTCAGGGCAGCTTGTGCCATTGCCGAACGTCTGTCAGGCCCGCCTTTAAAACTTCACTGACCAATCCCACTTTTTTTTTTTTTTACAGAAATTATCGAAAAAACACATATAAAATAAAATGCATATAAAAATTAGACTTAAAATACTATATTTAAAACTGACATTTAAAATAAAACAAAATTTATTTTTAAAAATTTATTAATTAAAAATGTGGTTCACAATTCCTTCAAGACCACAAAAGAATAAACATCCTTCAATATTTTCCAATTTATGAGCACATTTACTAAAAATCACTGTTCGTGAAAGTTTCCAGTACATTTCTATGGGATGTGGGCGGAGCTTAGCAAAGAGTCAGTTGTTTTATTCTCTCCGTTTTTCTTTCCTAATCTCTTTCTTTTTGTCTCTGCAGGGAGTTGGACCACAATGACATTTCTGGCACTATAGAGGACACCAATGGGGCCTTCACTGGCCTGGAAAACCTCAACAAGCTGTGAGTGTCACACATTCTCCTTTATCTCAACCATCACTTTTCCTTCTTCACTTTAATTTTGGACATTCTTACACCAGGTGCAACCAAGACAAGTGACATCCCCAAAATCCTACTTTACATTGAATTGCATACTACAAAATCATGCCACGCTTTATTGCGTTAAATAAATGAGAAAGAGCAGGTAACCTCAACCCACACCTTATATGCAGTGCAGATTTGGGAAGGGAAGCCTTAGTGGCAAGTTCAATTGAATTTGAGTACTGGGGCGAACACTTTTCATCACTGACAGATAGGAGATGAGCTCTTGGCTTTGTGCTTGTGATGGAATCAGCGAGGGTGTTCAGACACATCAAACGCCCCGCACTGAGCCTTTTGTTACGGGAGCAGAGGTTCGCAAATCTGCGGAAGCCGCCTGATGATGCACACCCCTGCCAAAAATCCTATTCACCCTTCCTGGGAATATGCAATGGAGAATTAGGGAGCGATGTGCACAACATCGAAGTCTTTTCTGCTGTTTTGTTTCCGCAAGACGGGGAAGGCAGCCGACTCTGGTTTTAGTAGATTACAGATAAAATCTTGTCGTTTTGTTTGATAATTTGCTTGTGGATCATTTGTACGCCCTAAATCTTCATGCACAGATTCCATGCGCACCTGCTCATGATGTCAACGGATCCACATAGCATCTATTTCAATGGTTTCTATTTGGAACCACAAGTTTGGTCGGAGTGAACTGCTAGATCTTTTTGAATTATGGGGCTGGTATGGAAGCCCAGGGCTCGAGACTGCCCAGAGGGTGACCTGCAGATGGGTGGTTGCTTCAGAAATGGTGGGGGGGCCGGAGGTGATGTCTTAGTCTTTCAGGAGATGACAGATGCTGTCGCGCACACACAGACCATCAGTCCGCTGACAGACACGGCAGGGGCTGGGCTTTCTGGGGTGACTCCTGCAAGCACATATTGAAAAAACTAGGTGTTTCTCATGAAACTTTACTCTAGAAGTTAGATTTGTTTTATTATATTTTATTCTCATTTTTACAGTTAAATGAATGCTTTAATTGGCTCTTTAAGATGATAGTTTTTTGTGAATTCATGTTTTTTGTTTTTTTAAGGAATGTACATTTTTAGACTTTATAAAATTTTATAAAATGTATTTATAATGCTTTTTGTATATTTTGGAAAAATATCAAATGATAGTATCATTCAAATTTATTTTGGTATATTGTTAAAACATATTGTTAATTTTTTTAAATTATTTTTTCATAATGTACATTGCTGTTGTGGTTCCTAAGTGCTTTGAAATGGTTTTAGTTTATTTTGTATTCATTAAGACAAAATCTTTTTTAAAAAGATTTTTATAAATTTATATAGATTTTTTTACATCAGCCATTTATCAGCTACCAGCCATAACATAACATTAAAAAAATCTGATTATCGATATCAGTCAAAATTTTAAAGGGTTCCTATTATGCTCTTTTACAAAGTCTTGATTTTGTTTTGTGGGTGTACTAGAACAGGCTCTCATACTAGGTTGTTCGAAAAACACATTATTTTTCACATATTTTACTTTATTACAACACCTCTCTCCCCAGTCTGGCATGAACGGCTCGAATAGTTCCTGTATCAAATGAAGGCCCGCCTTCTGAAATACAAAATGTGCTGTGATTGGTTAGCTGGGCCAGTGTGTGCTGTGATTGGTTAGCTGGGCCAGTGTGTGCTGTGATTGGTTAGCTGGGCCAGTGTGTGCTGTGATTGGTTAGCTGGGCCAGTGTGTGCTGTGATTGGTTAGCTGGGCCAGTGTGTGCTGTGATTGGTTAGCTGGGCCAGTGTGTGTTGTGATTGGCAGCACTTGGCGCCTGGTCGGGAAATGTCATGCCCCTTACCATAGCCGCCTGCGAGCTTCAGTGTAAATATTGCATCAAAATCAAATCAATTTGAGTGCGATTTAAACCCGGATGATTGTAACCACTCTAAGTTTGTCTGTTTTGGGAAAACTAACATAGTCTCCGACATAGTGATAACACTCGTTGCCTTCTCTAGTGCAGCTCAACCAGGTCTCGTCCCATTCGTCGGTATTTGTGATATCACAAATCCCGGAAAATATGCGTTGTAGTCCAAACGAGTCGTTCGTTGTAGTTTTTGAAAAGTGATTTCTGTTAAATAAAATATCTCCTTTTGAAGTGGACTTTGAGCTTTGTAACTTTGCAGATCTTTTTTATGCTCAAACAGCAACATTACAGACTAACTAAAGTTGAAAAAGTGAAAAAGCATAATAGGACCCCTTTAATATCAGTGTATCCTTTACAAAGTGATGCCTGAACTCACTTGTAGCATTTAAAACATGGTTTTAGTTCAATTTTTTTAATTTATTAAAACAAAATATAGACTTAAAAAAAAAAAAGATTTTTATAGATTTATATACAACATGAAACAACATGAGAATAATGATCAGATTATGGATATTGGTGCATCCCTGCTTTTGTCAGCTGCTATGAAGGTCTTGTTTATCCCAGCATGCAGCAGCTCCTGACACGCCTCCGGTTGTGAGCCAATATCCGCCGACCCAAAGCCAGAAAGATTATCCCCTGATTGAAACAACAACATTGTCAGGTGTCAAATCTGGTTTATATGAGGAGGTGCCGGCCTTCACGGTGCTGACTGAGGAGTCTTGAGCCCTGGTGGACAGGAAGTGCACTGTCAGAGGCTTGTTTTGGTCCAACATGCTTGAGAATGGAAATCGTGTCGGTGGGGTGGTGGTGGTGGT
>NW_015641018.1:666938-684080 GCF_001515625.1 Sinocyclocheilus rhinocerous
GGGGATCCATTCACCATCCCGCGGTGTGTGTGCACGCGTACGGCCGCTTTTGAAGAGCGAGCAGGATTAGCCCCTACAAGGGGTTCGAACCGCAGCCTTGACAAGGCCACTTTTATTACTTTACAAACCGTGTTGTCCTCCAGCCACTGAAGCTCCTTTTCATGTGACTTCGAGCTCTGGGCTCCACCCTGTCATCGCTATTAAATTCTAATAAAGATAAAAGTAAGCTTTGAAGAGCTGCGCCGGGCCCCGATTCCTCACCCTCCAAATCTCTACACAGTTCGGATTTCCAATCCCACAATCCCCTTCTCTTATCAGATTCAGCCCAACTAATTGTGCACTCTCTTTCTCTCTCTCTGCGTGTCTGGAAACGGCAGAACTCTGTTTGGAAACAAGATCAAGTCGGTGGCCAAGAAAGCCTTCTCGGGCCTGGAGGCTCTGGAGCACCTGTGAGTATCCCACAATGCCGTTTGGCCCCTACAGCAGCGGCTGCCAAAAGTAAATGCTTAAGAGGGCTGCTAGCAATTTAATAGTGTCTTTGTAAAAGGAGAGGACGGGGTGGTTTGCAAGGCCAGCTGCTCTTGTCTCGTTAGAGCCAGCTTTAACTTGCACAGGAACAAGGTTATGGAGCATATGGTCAGTTTCGTAGAAGAAATTAGATTTTTAAGCACTTCTGCAGACGCTGTAACTCTCTGTCCGATATTGGGGTCTTTCCACCTTGTTCAGAGTTATCCCGTATAAAAATAGGCTACGGATTTGCATGCGAGTGCAGCAGCTGTATGTGAACGTTCCCATGTCCTCTTTCTGTCATGCCTGAGGGCCCTGTTTAATCTCTCAACAGGAACTTGGGGGAAAATGCCATCCGCTCCATCCAACCCGAGGCATTTAGCAAGATGAAGAACCTGCGTTACCTGTGAGTCCCATTAATACACGTGCTCCTGTTCACACGCACAGCCACTCAGCCGATTATAATGTTTCTTGGCATCATGAATGTTTGGCTGACAGTTAATTAAAATGCAAAGTATGACATGACAAATAACAATTTTAATATTCAAAAGTGCACTTTAGTCATTCATACAGATTTGTTTTTAAACCCATGTACCTGAGAAGTTATTATTTATAATACTATTATTTAAAGTTACCATTATTTATATATACACTTTTTGAAAGAGAAATGAATGCATTTCTGTTTCAAATAAATGCTGTTCTTTTGAACTTTCTGCTCAAGGAATCCTAAAGAAAATGTATCACATTTTGACAAAAAAAAATAAAAATTAGGTAGCACAACAATTTTTTTACTGTATTGAATAAATAAATGCAGCATTAATGAACATAAGACACTTTTTTCAAAAACATAAAAAATTGTTGTTGAAATAACATATTCTTAAATAATGAAATAATTTAGTCTGAAATTATTCATTTTTAATTTACTATAAATTTTTTTGTACTGCTTTTTAATATTATTATTATTATTAGTTTTTTTTAAATTGACGTTATGCTATGCATATTAAATTAAAGTAAAACCAGTGTGTTATGTATGTTAAAGTCCAGATGTTATTTGGAGGCTACTATTGTAACCGGACATAAATGTGCACAATAATTAACTTCTGTCAAATCATCTACATCATGTTGAAGTTTACAGTTCAAATGCTTGCTATCTGGCTTTCACTCATCTTTCTTTCGATCCCTCTCTCTGCAGTCATATTCAGAGTGATAGTTTTCTGTGCGACTGCCAGCTGCACTGGTTTCCGGAGTGGCTGGTAACACGAGGGCTGAAGGCTGGCGTTCAGGCCACATGTGCCCACCCAGAGAGCCTAAAGGGCAGCAGCATCTACCAGGTCCCATCACAGAGCTTTGTTTGTGGTAAGCAGTGCTGTAATGTCTTTAACAAGCAAACAAGTCAGTCACAATAAGAAACTTAATCTAATGGTGTGTTAAAATGTCTCTATCCTCGTACTTCCCCTCCAGATGACCTTCCTAAACCCCAGATCACCGTTCACCCTGTCACTACAGCAGCAGTTTTGGGCAAAGATGTGCGTCTGACCTGCACGGCCGCCAGCAGCAGCAGCTCGCCCATGACCTTCACCTGGCTCAAGGACCAGGAGACACTACGTCAAGCCGAGGTGGAGAATTTCGCCCACGTGCGGGCCAGTGACGGAGGGGTGATGGAGTACACCACTATCCTCCACCTCCGGCACGTCACCTTTAACCATGAGGGCCGCTACCAGTGCATCATCAGCAATCACTTTGGCTCCTCCTACTCTAACAGGGCCCGCGTCACTGTAAACGGTACATTTCTCAACTATATATTAGTAAAGTACATTGGTACTCTTCCATATCAGTTTTCCACTTCAGTTGACTATGTAAGGTGTTCCTAGACAGTTATACAAGTTCCCATCCCATTCTCACCACACAATTCCCATCATTTGTTTTAGTGGGAGCATTTTGAGAATTGTACAAACTGACTTAACTGTCATACAAATAAATGCTATTTACATAATTTGTTTTAAATCACAAAAAGTCAGTAGTCAGTAAGTGCTTAATTCACAGTAGTCATTTATTTAATTTTTAATGGACTTATAAACAAATAATAAAATATGTAATTTCCTTTAAGACTTGAAATAATAATGTTTAATACATATTTAAATAAATAAATAATTTAATATATATATTAAAATATTTTAAATGTTTAAAATATATAACCATTAAAAAAAAAAAATAAAAAAAAAAAAGTTAAAATACTTTTGGTTCAACTTTTTATTTATACAAAAAAAATTTTTTTAACCTGAATATTATATTTTAATAATATATTATTAATTATAGTTGTTGTACATCAATATTTATGATATAATAAGCTTTCCATTGATGTATGGTTTGTTAGGATAGGACAATATTTGGCCGAGATTCAACTATTTGAAAATCTGGAATCTGAGGGTGTCGAAAAAATCAAAATATTGAGAAAATCGCCTTTAAAGTTGTCCAAATGAAGTCAATGCATATTACTAAACTAAAATTAAGTTTTGATATATTTACAGTACAGTACAATATCTTCATGGAACATGACTGGCTTTGTGGTCCAGGGTCACATATAATATAATGTTTATATAATATTTAAGTACTATTTTATACATATAAATTCATAATTATATTATATTGCGACCAGGAATCACAACACACACTGGCCCAGCTAAAATTATTCGCTTTTGAAGGTAATTTTAAGGCCGTCTAACCTGTAAATTTTTTAAACACACAGGTCACACTAGTTGCACTAAATTCCCATCATGCAACATTTGCTCAGAGCTTTTGCTTCAGTGAATTGTATCAGTACAATTCAGTTTTTACATTCAGACTGAACTGTGCCACTAGAATTTGGGCATTTTTATTTTCTCTGCTGTTAGCAATACGCTTGGATTACATGCCTTGTCAGTTCGAGCAGCAGATGCAAATTGATTGTCTTGAGGCATTTTGGTTTCATGCCCGTCCAAATCAAGCCATTTCCCATCGCCAATTGAGTTAGTCACAGCTATGAATGCTGGGCTTGTTTGGTGCTGATGTAGCAACATTATGGGAATAATCCTTGCTAGGGCTAATTTTCCCTTTGCCTCTCTATGCGCACAGTGCTGCCTTCATTTGTCAAGACCCCACGCGACATCACGATCCGGACGGGCACGAAGGCGCGGTTGGAGTGTGCGGCTGAAGGACATCCCACTCCCCAAGTGGCATGGCAGAAAGATGGTGGTACAGATTTCCCTGCCGCCCGAGAGCGCCGCATGCGTGTGATGCCTGATGACGATGTCTTCTTCATCATGGACGTGAAGCCTGAGGATATGGGCATGTACAGTTGCACGGCAAAAAACACGGCGGGCATGATCTCCGCAAACGTCACTCTAACAGTGCTAGGTATGACCATTTTTGCCATATTTACACTATGTAAAAATACACTTTTTTTTTTTGTCTCATTATGGATTTGTTTATTAAGCTGTTGAAGTTTTGCTACCCCCTGCTTAGTTCTGCGTAAGAATGTTTTTTCGTTCCCCATCTGAAGCAGCTGGGCTTTATGTGCGGGCTTGAAGGTCAAAGGTCAGGAAAGAGGTCACAGGGGGTAGAGGAAGTGCTGAAGGCTCACAGTGGTATTTTTAAGTGTTTCTGAACTCTCGACTGAGTAGCTGCTAGGCAGAAATAGTCAAATACTCATTATTTTCATGTGGACATGATGTGGTACAGTTGGATTAAAGTGGGCTTTGTTTTTTGTTTTCACTAAAAAGAATTGAAGCGAGGGTCAGACTGTATAATAAATCAGACTACGTACTGGTGGCACTAGAAAATAACCAGTTCATAAGAGCCATTTATTCAGAAATAAGACTACACTGGTTCCGCTGTATGTTTTTGATTCACTAAAAATTAACAGGCTCATAAGAGTCATTTGTTCAGGAACTGGACTATGTTGGTTATTCTGTATGTTTTTTGATTCACCAAAAATAACCTGTTCATTAGAGTCATTTGTTCTGGAACTGAACTATGCTGGTTGTTCTGTATGTGTTTGATTCATTAAAAGCGAATGGGCTCATAAGAGTCATTTGTTCGGGAATCGGACTACAATGATTGTGTTGTATGTTTTTCATTTACTAAAAAGAACTAGTTCATAAGAGTCATTCATTCAAACTAGACAAGACTCTCTGTATATTTTTGATTCACTAATAAAGAACCTAAGATTCATTAATTCAGCAATTCAACAGGTTATGCCATATGTTTTTGATTCACTGGAAAGAGCCAGTTCATAGGAGTCATTTGTTCAGGAATTGAATTGAATACATGTTCTTTTTTGAAACTGTATGTTATTTGTTTTTTCCACCAGTTCATAAGAGTCAATCGATCAGACAGCAGATTACAATTATCATGTTATGTTATTCACACAAAAAAAAGAGTCATTCGTTCAGGAATCAGACTACTTTTTTTTATATATATAAAATGCCTAGTCCTAAAAGTTGACAAAATATAATTTAAACAGATTTTAAAAAATTTAATTCATATTCTTTATTCAAAAATATGAATGGCTCTTCTTATACGCAGGGTGATTTTTTTCCCCCTCCCCACAAATTAGAAGTACCACTTGCTAGTAACGGCAAGTAGCAAATTACAATTCAAAGCCATCACATAGATGTCAAGCCATTTAAGGGATCTCTATCTACTTAGGCAACTCTACACATGTCCATATGTAATTCAGTAACTATTCCCTGTGATCTTCCTGCAGAGACCCCTCATCTAGCACAGGAAATGGAGGATCGAAATGTTGTAGTGGGCGAGACTGTTGCGTTGCTGTGCAAGGCTCTAGGCAGCCCACCTCCTCGCATCACCTGGCTAAAGGGGGAGGAGCCTCTGAGACCCAGCGACCGTCACTACTTCACTCCAGGGAATCAGCTCTTGGTGATCGGTAGCACCACCTTAGAGGACGCTGGACGCTACACCTGTGTCATGTCCAACACGCTCGGCACGGAGCGAGCTCACTGCCAGCTCAATATTTACCAACGCTTTGAGGAATGCGCGCCTTTTTCAAGCCCCAGCACTGTTACTGTGGGAATCATCGTCATCGCTGTGGTGACCAGTATTGTGGTGACGTCACTGGTTTGGGTGTGTATTATCTACCAGACGAGGAAGAAGAGCGAGGAGTGCAGTGTAAACACAGGTGCGTATTTTCACACAGATTTTGTATTTGTTTAGGGCTCTGCATTTATTGTATTTATTTATTTTTTACATAAGAGTTTTATCTATAACCTTTGCGCTTGCCTTTTACAGATGAGACAATTGTCCCTCCTGATGTCCCCAGTTACCTGTCCTCTCAGGGCACTTTATCAGAGAGACAGGACGTGTGCATACGGGTGGAGTCCAATGGTGGATCTCAACCCAACGGACGCATAGAAAACAATGGTAGAGTATCCACACTTTTTCTGAGTAGATTTTGAAAGAAAATCTGTAGAATAGATTTAAACATTACAAGGTCAAAACATTTTTCTGCCGTTCAAAAGTTTGGGATCCGTAAGATTTTTTATGTTTTTAAATGAGTTTCTTATGGTCATCAAGGCTGTATGTATTTGATCAAAAATACAGAAAAAAACTGTAATTTTGTGAAATATTATTGCAATTTAAAACAACAGTTTTCTATTTTAATATACTTTAAAATATAATTTATTCCCGTGACGCAAAGCTGAATTTTCAGCATCATTACTCCAGTCTTCAGTGTCACATGATCCTTCAGATATCATTCTAAAATGCTTTTTTCAGGATTCTTTGATAAATAAAAAGTTACAAATAACAGTGTTTATTCAAAATATAAATTTTGCATTACAATATACACTACTATTCAAAAGTTTGGGGTGAATACATTTCTCTTTTTCTTTCTTTCTTTCAAAGAAATTAGTACATTTATTTAGCAAGGATGTTAAATGGATAAAAAGTGATAGTAAAGACCTATATTGTTAGAAAAGATTTCTATTTTGAATAAATGCTGTTATTTTTAACTTTTTATTAAACAAAGAATCGAAGAAAAAAGTATCACAGGTCCCAAAAAAAATATTAAGTAGCGCAACAGTTTCAACACTGATAATAAATCAGCATGATTTCTGAAGGATCATGTGACACTGAAGACTGGAGAAATGGCGGAATGAAAATTCAGCACTGCATCTCAGAAGAAACGATATTTTAAAGTATATTAAAATAGGAAACCAAAATTAGAAAGTGCAATAATATTTCACAATATAACCGTTTTTTTCTGTATTTTTGATCAAATAAATACAGCCTTGATGAGCATAAGAGACTCCCTTAAAAACATTAACAATCTTACTGATCCCAAACTTCTGAACAGCAGTGTATACCTGGATGCATCGTTCACAATAAGATCTATAAAATGCATTCACAAATTCGATGAACTGGTGAATTTTCGTGTCCGCTGTTTAAATGTTCGCCGCACAACATCATAATTAAGCATGTTTCTCTCATTTCAGGCTATGATGGGCCAGTCGTGTTTACAGACTGCTTGGAAAATGGCACCAGCTACTCCAAACACTGTAACTACCTCCCTCACGGGATAGCGCCCCCTTCAGGCCTGGAGTATCAGCAGACACACCAAACATCGACTTTCACCAGCCACAACAATGAACCACACTGCAATGGCACACCCAACGGGGTCAGGAAAGACAACCAAACTCCCATCTTTCCCACCAACCACGACAGGGTGACAATATCACCCTCATCGCACCAGTACAACGACCGAAAAGGTGAGAACGAGGAAGAAACGGATTCATCAGTCTTTCATGCCATAACTTCAAGAAGACTCAGTCATGCCCCATAAATCACTATTCCTGCCACTGCTTTGTGAAAACACACATTTGATCGTTTCAGTTCTGATTGATTTATATCAGATTGTTGATCTTTGACGTAATACAGTGATAATATTCCTTGTTTTTTCACAATTAGATCAGTCTTTGACATCACTTCCTTTCTAATCTTTCTCAGGATTGCTGGTGAATAGGTCAGACACACCTCCCTTACTTGAAGAGAGCTACCATCGGCCAGTAAAGCTCCTGCCTGGGGACTGTGACATTGGGTCCGAGCTCAAACAGACTCTATTACCCAACGGACACACACATACGCCCGATGCCACCTCAAGCGAATCCTTCAGACGGGCCAGTGACTAATGCCTCACCAACCCTCTTCTTTATCCTTTTGCACTGAGAACTGCTACCTCACACTGAGGGGCACAGACAAAGCTGCCCCCATCTATCTGAATGCAGAATAGGGGCGTCCGGAGTTTGAAGGCGAAGCTTGAGTGGGGCGATGACGTCCCATGCGAGCGTTAATGATGTATATAGATATAATCCTCCTCAGGGAGGCTTTGTTCACACTTCAGAAATGTGACTTGCATTTGATGCATGCAAAATGTATGACAGAGTGCTATAACATTGGGCTTTGAGCTGTATTTGATCAAAAATACAGAAAAAAACTGTAATTTTGTGAAATATTATTGCAATTTAAAACAACAGTTTTCTATTTTAATATACTTTAAAATATAATTTATTCCCGTGACGCAAAGCTGAATTTTCAGCATCATTACTCCAGTCTTCAGTGTCACATGATCCTTCAGATATCATTCTAAAATGCTTTTTTCAGGATTCTTTGATAAATAAAAAGTTACAAATAACAGTGTTTATTCAAAATATAAATTTTGCATTACAATATACACTACTATTCAAAAGTTTGGGGTGAATACATTTCTCTTTTTCTTTCTTTCTTTCAAAGAAATTAGTACATTTATTTAGCAAGGATGTTAAATGGATAAAAAGTGATAGTAAAGACCTATATTGTTAGAAAAGATTTCTATTTTGAATAAATGCTGTTATTTTTAACTTTTTATTAAACAAAGAATCGAAGAAAAAAGTATCACAGGTCCCAAAAAAAATATTAAGTAGCGCAACAGTTTCAACACTGATAATAAATCAGCATGATTTCTGAAGGATCATGTGACACTGAAGACTGGAGAAATGGCGGAATGAAAATTCAGCACTGCATCTCAGAAGAAACGATATTTTAAAGTATATTAAAATAGGAAACCAAAATTAGAAAGTGCAATAATATTTCACAATATAACCGTTTTTTTCTGTATTTTTGATCAAATAAATACAGCCTTGATGAGCATAAGAGACTCCCTTAAAAACATTAACAATCTTACTGATCCCAAACTTCTGAACAGCAGTGTATACCTGGATGCATCGTTCACAATAAGATCTATAAAATGCATTCACAAATTCGATGAACTGGTGAATTTTCGTGTCCGCTGTTTAAATTTATTGCAATTTAAAACAACAGTTTTCTATTTTAATATACTTTAAAATATAATTTATTCCCGTGACGCAAAGCTGAATTTTCAGCATCATTACTCCAGTCTTCAGTGTCACATGATCCTTCAGATATCATTCTAAAATGCTTTTTTCAGGATTCTTTGATAAATAAAAAGTTACAAATAACAGTGTTTATTCAAAATATAAATTTTGCATTACAATATACACTACTATTCAAAAGTTTGGGGTGAATACATTTCTCTTTTTCTTTCTTTCTTTCAAAGAAATTAGTACATTTATTTAGCAAGGATGTTAAATGGATAAAAAGTGATAGTAAAGACCTATATTGTTAGAAAAGATTTCTATTTTGAATAAATGCTGTTATTTTTAACTTTTTATTAAACAAAGAATCGAAGAAAAAAGTATCACAGGTCCCAAAAAAAATATTAAGTAGCGCAACAGTTTCAACACTGATAATAAATCAGCATGATTTCTGAAGGATCATGTGACACTGAAGACTGGAGAAATGGCGGAATGAAAATTCAGCACTGCATCTCAGAAGAAACGATATTTTAAAGTATATTAAAATAGGAAACCAAAATTAGAAAGTGCAATAATATTTCACAATATAACCGTTTTTTTCTGTATTTTTGATCAAATAAATACAGCCTTGATGAGCATAAGAGACTCCCTTAAAAACATTAACAATCTTACTGATCCCAAACTTCTGAACAGCAGTGTATACCTGGATGCATCGTTCACAATAAGATCTATAAAATGCATTCACAAATTCGATGAACTGGTGAATTTTCGTGTCCGCTGTTTAAATGTTCGCCGCACAACATCATAATTAAGCATGTTTCTCTCATTTCAGGCTATGATGGGCCAGTCGTGTTTACAGACTGCTTGGAAAATGGCACCAGCTACTCCAAACACTGTAACTACCTCCCTCACGGGATAGCGCCCCCTTCAGGCCTGGAGTATCAGCAGACACACCAAACATCGACTTTCACCAGCCACAACAATGAACCACACTGCAATGGCACACCCAACGGGGTCAGGAAAGACAGCCAAACTCCCATCTTTCCCACCAACCACGACAGGGTGACCGGATCACCCTCGTCGCACCAGTACAGCGACAGAAAAGGTGAGAACGAGGAGGAAACGGATTCATCAGACTGTGTTTTAGATAGCCATAAATTCAAGACGACTCACTCATGCCCCGTAAATCACTATTCCTGCCACCGCTGGGCAAAAACACACATTTTATCATGTCAGTTCTGAGTGATTTATATGAGGTTGATGATACAGTGACCTCACTTCCTTTCTAATCTCTCTCAGGATTGTTGGTGAATAGGACAGACACACCTCCCTCACTTGAAGAGAGCTACCATCGGCCAGTAAAGCTCCTGCCTGGGGACTGTGACATTGGGTCCGAGCTCAAACAGACTCTATTACCCAACGGACACGCACATACGGCCGATGCCACCCTAAGCGAGAGCGAATCCTTCAGGCGGGCCAGTGACTAACGCCTCACCAACCCTCTTCTTTATCCTTTTGCACTGAGAACTGCTACCTCACACTGAGGGGCACAGACAAAGCTGCCCCCATCTATCTGAATGCAGAATAGGGGCGTCCGGAGTTTGAAGGCGAAGCTTGAGTGGGGCGATGACGTCCCATGCGAGCGTTTATGATGTATATAGATATAATCCTCCTCAGGGAGGCTTCGTTCACACTTCAGAAATGTGACTTGCATTTGACGCATGCAAAATGTATGACAGAGTGCTATAACGTTGGGCTTTGAGCTGTACGTAAGAGTTTTCATATATAAATGTGAATGTATGTATTCTATAACTTTTACAAAAGAGTGTTTAACTCTATTCGGTGCATGGTGAGATCAGAGTGGTTATATTTTATTTCATTGCTTTTTTTTTTTTTTTTTAACATCTCTCTCCTGCTTTTCCCAGTTTTATAAGCAGTGCCTTATTGCAAGATCAAAGAATCCACAAGTCAGTTTTTCGTTGGAAGATCTGTCTGTATGCTTTCCCTCTCACAAATGGGAATTTTGTCATGCACTTGAAGTTTAGACAACCCAATCAAAATAGATCGCCTTAAAGGAATATTCCAGGTTAAAAACAAGACACGGGGGTTCAATTTACTTTTTTTTTGATGACTAGAAAAGTCATGGGAATTAATACGATCTACAGTACTTTTCTTTAGCAAGGATGCATTACGTGACCGTAAAGACATTTATAATGTTACAAATGAAATCAAATTTCAAATATATGCTGTTCTTTTGAACTTTCTATTCATCAAAGACTCCTGAAAATGTAGCACTGTTTCAAAATGAATTCAAATATATTTTATATTAAAAGAGAAAAGTTCAATAGTAATATTTTACAATATTACTGTATTCTTAATCAGATAAATGCAGCCTTGGTGAGCATAAGAGATTTAAAAAACACGGTTTAAAAAAAAAAATCGACCGACCCAAACTTTTGAACAGTAGTGTATTTTTTTGTGAATTTATATTTACTGAAAAATTACATATTTCTACATTTATAATTCTGAAATGTTTAATTGGCTAGAAATTTTTTTGTTGTCGTAAGTGCAATCTCTATAAAAGATACTTAATGAAAAAATAATGGAAATTCACTAAATGGGCTATGCTTTGCATCATTTACCATAAAAATACTTTACATTTTGTACATCAGTTTGTAAAAACAAATAAAAAAAGCTATTGTATTTGTCATTACTAACTGGTGTTTAACCTGGAATATTCCTTTGTCAGAATATATATAGGATGAAGGAAGAGCTCTGCATTGAATTTTCAGGTCCGTTATGGTACAAAAATGACATATTGGCATAAGGGAAAATATAAGCACTTTGATAAATCACATTTTTACAGCTTGAGATTCTGATGCAATCGAGGCTCTTCCGTTAACAAAGGTACACGCCACCAAAAGCTGCTTCACTTGCCTACATACCTGTGGTTTTTTAAATGAAATTTTTAACATTTATTTGTTTTAATTGTTGACTATCTTTTTTTTAAACATATCTGGGGAAATAACAAATGATCCAAAAATAATATTTAGAGAGACTGCTTCTAACAGTGAATTTTAGCTAACAGCAAAGCGGAACGCTGCCAAATCACAAAAGGGAAAGAGCGTCTCTCTAGAAAACTCAAGCTGTGTGTGCTGGACTTCAACCACACAGAATGTCTTCACCTAAAGGGAATAAGCAGGAAAAAGTGAACACCTCGTCAGCTAGTCTCATAGTCTTTGGTAAAGACTAAAGCAGCTAAGCTACATTTATTAGTTAGCCTGAGCCAAACCGGTTCATGTCGACAGCCAATGTTGTTTTTTAGGCCAAATAGTATAACATCTGTACCACTAAACTAGGGGAATGTTTTGTAAAGTTGGATTACAGCAAACGCCAGTTTAACCCCAAAAACTGTTGACCATAGGAGTACTTTGATAATGTGGTTAGCTGGTTAACTGTGTAATCCAGCTCTGAGAACTAGTTTGGGTCACCCTGTTTTATACCAGATTAATTTATTGAACTCAACTCTAATCACAGCTGTTCACCCACATGGCAGGTGTTTATTAAAGTCACATTTTGCTCTTTTACACCATCTGGTTTGTGTTTTTATTTTGATGCACAGTGGTTGAAATGACTGAATAGGGTAAGTTGGTGCCTCCTCACATTTCTAAGCAACCGAAACACAAATTCCATGGTCTTTGGAGTGAGATCTATTGAGTTGTTGGATAACACTTGACTCCTGAAAATGTAGCACTGTTTCAAAATGAATTCAAATATATTTTATATTAAAAGAGAAAAGTTCAATAGTAATATTTTACAATATTACTGTATTCTTAATCAGATAAATGCAGCCTTGGTGAGCATAAGAGATTTAAAAAACACGGTTTAAAAAAAAAAATCGACCGACCCAAACTTTTGAACAGTAGTGTATTTTTTTGTGAATTTATATTTACTGAAAAATTACATATTTCTACATTTATAATTCTGAAATGTTTAATTGGCTAGAAATTTTTTTGTTGTCGTAAGTGCAATCTCTATAAAAGATACTTAATGAAAAAATAATGGAAATTCACTAAATGGGCTATGCTTTGCATCATTTACCATAAAAATACTTTACATTTTGTACATCAGTTTGTAAAAACAAATAAAAAAAGCTATTGTATTTGTCATTACTAACTGGTGTTTAACCTGGAATATTCCTTTGTCAGAATATATATAGGATGAAGGAAGAGCTCTGCATTGAATTTTCAGGTCCGTTATGGTACAAAAATGACATATTGGCATAAGGGAAAATATAAGCACTTTGATAAATCACATTTTTACAGCTTGAGATTCTGATGCAATCGAGGCTCTTCCGTTAACAAAGGTACACGCCACCAAAAGCTGCTTCACTTGCCTACATACCTGTGGTTTTTTAAATGAAATTTTTAACATTTATTTGTTTTAATTGTTGACTATCTTTTTTTTAAACATATTTGGGGAAATAACAAATGATCCAAAAATAATATTTAGAGAGACTGCTTCTAACAGTGAATTTTAGCTAACAGCAAAGCGGAACGCTGCCAAATCACAAAAGGGAAAGAGCGTCTCTCTAGAAAACTCAAGCTGTGTGTGCTGGACTTCAACCACACAGAATGTCTTCACCTAAAGGGAATAAGCAGGAAAAAGTGAACACCTCGTCAGCTAGTCTCATAGTCTTTGGTAAAGACTAAAGCAGCTAAGCTACATTTATTAGTTAGCCTGAGCCAAACCGGTTCATGTCGACAGCCAATGTTGTTTTTTAGGCCAAATAGTATAACATCTGTACCACTAAACTAGGGGAATGTTTTGTAAAGTTGGATTACAGCAAACGCCAGTTTAACCCCAAAAACTGTTGACCATAGGAGTACTTTGATAATGTGGTTAGCTGGTTAACTGTGTAATCCAGCTCTGAGAACTAGTTTGGGTCACCCTGTTTTATACCAGATTAATTTATTGAACTCAACTCTAATCACAGCTGTTCACCCACATGGCAGGTGTTTATTAAAGTCACATTTTGCTCTTTTACACCATCTGGTTTGTGTTTTTATTTTGATGCACAGTGGTTGAAATGACTGAATAGGGTAAGTTGGTGCCTCCTCACATTTCTAAGCAACCGAAACACAAATTCCATGGTCTTTGGAGTGAGATCTATTGAGTTGTTGGATAACACTTTTTTTTTTTTTTTTTTGCATAAGTAGCTTTAAATATATCAAATTTCTTTTATTTTGCACATTTTAGCCTGTTTGAATTCACTGGTCTAGTTGTATTAAAGAATAAAAAAAGAATAATAATTTTCATCCATTTTTTAAAAAATATTTAATTGATTCCAAAAAATCTAATTCTCGAACTAATATTTAGATTTAGCCCCACTCAGGAAGTGACTTTTACAGCATTGCAGAAAGAAAAAAATGTATAGTGTTGACTGCACTAATCAAGCTCAGCCATTCAACTCGGTTATGTTTTTGAAAGATAAGATTTATGTTCACTAAAGCTGCATTTATTTGAACAAAAAATAGAGTAAAAACTAATATCACAATGCAATATTGCAAAATATATAGTAGTGTATCACGGTTGCCTATATCACGGATTCTTGAGACAAGGGAAAAAGCATGTTTTAAAATGTGAATTTTTATCATTTAATGATACATTATTTATAAAAAAATATATATTTGCAGAGAAATGTCTCAGCTAATGATCCATGCAAGGGAGCAAGCTGTTTTGAATTTTTTTTTTCTAAAAATGTAATAATTTGTCAACTGTGTCGGACGCATTAAAAATCATATTTTAATTTGATCCACCCAATAACGTGGTAGCGTATACTATATATATAGTAAGCAACAACTGTTTTCAACATTGATAAAATCGGCATATTAGAATGATTTCTGAAGGATCATGTGACACTGAAGACTGGAGTAATGCTGAATATTTTTATGTTTAGCTAAATTTGCAACCCTGTTACTTATTTCAGTGTACTTTTGTAAATGACAGAAATCTCTCGTGACGTGTTGCTCTTCACTCGTTCATCAGTATTATTTGAGTTGTGTGTTTGGACAGAAAGCACATTCCAGTGAAAGGTGGTTGTTGACTAAGAGCTGCAGGGCTGGAGCGGCCCACTGTTGCTCTAGTCAAATGCTCTGTACTGTTCTTGTGCCCCGCGCTTCGTGGCAGGTCTGACAAACATTCACACCTGTGGACTAATCTGTCTTTTTCTCTGAGTTTTTTCAGCTAATAATAGTGAAGCAGGTAGAGCAAGCTTGGGGATCAAAGTCTAGACTCAACACGTAACGATAATCCACTGGAATATTATTGGTAACTCATTACTGATGAGCTCAGTGTATAAATACCAGCGCAGTCATGTTTTAATACAAACAGCCGATTCATTTTTGCTAAATTACTTTTTTAATAGATCCATGTAAGCTTGCAAAAAACGATATCTAGTTTGAATTCGATCTGTGTTGCAACATAAGTGGAATTCAGGCAGTTAAACTCAATCTGTTGTGCACTGATGAGCAGGAATGCAAACCACTGTGTTATGTGATCTTTTTATTCAGGCACCAGGTGTCCTCGCCGGGGCCCTCAAGACCACCGGTTCAAACTGGGACAGAGGGTGCATTTCTCAGTCAGATTTGACCAACCTCCAGTGATCTGTAGTTTGCCGTTTGCTCCTGGTCTGGGTTGAAGAAACCAGTCCAGTACAAACCGACCCACAGCGGTCCGTGATGATGGTGTTTATAAAAGCGTCCGGCGCACTTTCTCATATGCACCGAGGAAAATGAAGCCTCCCATGCTGATGAACGTCACTCTGGGGATGCTGCCGGCAAACAGCCTTGGATGAGAAAACATAAAAGCAAGAGTTAGCAATAACAGTCTTTTCACGCTAGTAATTAATTACAAAAATACGTTGATTATTCACAATTAAAAACATCGACATTTGTTGAAAAAAGTCACTCGATTGAGATAATTCAAAGACATTATTAGAGCAAAGTCATAAATCATTGATATTTTTATTCCCATTTATATTTTCATATATCTGTCTAAAGATTTAGGGGCTGTGCACAGGACTTTTTTGTATTCCTTTTGTAATTGTTGGTTTATGTAAACTTGCTTTTATTCAGAACAGGTGACATTATTAAAACATACTTAAACCCAATGGTTGTCATGCATGTATTTGAATGTACTGCACTAAAATCATCTGATTCCTGATGACTCTCACGGTTCTTTTTACTGAATTAAAACATACAGAGCAATCAGTATAGTTCAAATCCTGAATGAATGACTCTAATGAGATGCTTCTTTTCAGAAAATCAAAATACACAGCACAATTACTATAAGCCAGATTCCCAAATGTATGAGTCTTACTAGTCGGTTCTTTTTAGTGAATCAAAACATACAGCACAACCAGTATAGTCTGATTTCCAAATGCATGACTCTTACGAACTGATTCTTTGTAGCAAATCTAAACATACAGTGCAACCAATATAGGTCAATTCCTGAATGTATGACTCTTACAAACTGGCTCATACAGCACAACTAGAACATTTCGATTCCCAAGCGTATGATTCTTATGCATCATTTCTTTTTAGCAAATCAAAACATACAGCGTAAACAGTATAGTCAGATTCCCAAAGGAATGACTCTTGTTACGAGACAGTTCTTTTTAGTGGGACAAAACATACAGCGCAACCAGTAGGCTATAGTTCAATTCCCGAACATATGACTCTTATGAACTGGTTCTTTGTAGTGAGTCAATACATATAGCGCAACAAGTAACCTATAGTTAAATTCCCAAACATATGACTCTTATGAACTGGTTCTTTGTAGTGAACCAAAACATACAGCGCAAACAGTATATTTCAATTCTCAAACATATGACTCTTATGAACTGGTTCTTTGTAGTGAGTCAAAACCTACAGCACAAACAGTATAGTTCGATTCCGAATAACTCTTACAAGACGGTTCTTTTTAGTGAGTCAAAACATACAGCACAACTTGTATAGTTCAATTCCCAGGCCAGATGAATGACTCTTAAGAGTTTATTCTTTTTAGCAGATCAAATACTTGCTTACAACTTAGTTACATCTTACAGTTACTTTAAAGGGGTCATATGATGTTGCTAAAAAGAACATTATTTTGTGTATTTGGTGTAATGAAATGCGTTTATGTGGTTTAAGGTTAAAAAAAACACATTATTTTCCACATATGGTACATTATTGTTTCTCCTCTATGCCCCGCCTTTCTGAAACGCGTC
>NW_015641018.1:685342-728733 GCF_001515625.1 Sinocyclocheilus rhinocerous
AGTATTTTTGCTTTCGCAACGAAACACACAGCGTCTTCACAACATGGCGGAACACTAACTGCGGTTACTGAAACCACGCCTTCTTTCTTTGCGTGCACATTTGGGCGCATTATGCAAATATTTCCACATAGTGAGGTAGATATGTGGGGGCGTGTTAGAACGAGCCGTTTTAGGAGGGCGTGGACAAGTCTTAACTTTTATAAAGAATATCTCTTTGGGTTTGAGACTTTAGTCTTTGCAACTTTAGGGATCTTATCTATTGACGAACAGCTTGTAACACTCCAAAGAGAAAGGAAAACTTGAAATCGCATCATATGACCCCTTTAATGATGTGAATGAGCGGTTGTTCATTTGGCAACTTGTATTTAAAGATTCACAAAATGAGTTCTCTCAGTAATATTTTTTAAACCACATTTTTACCAAATTTGTGTTTGCTTAGCATAATATAGTTAAGTTATATTTCTTCCTCGAAAAAGAATCAGACTAAAAGACTAAAAGAATCATTAATTGAGTAGGAAACCGGAATCATTATTAAATCATTATTGACAGCTCCAAGTACAGAAACTACTGTAGATGCACACAGTTGCAAGCTTGGATGTAACTTTGTTAGATGAAATTTACAGAGCAGCATAAAATAAAACATTAGCTATGCTCGATAACACAAGTATTCAGTATTTCTCAGCTGACAGTGTGTTGTTTGACAGATTACGGAGCGTTTGAGCAGGAATGTGCAGTGTAGGGGTTGTTGATGTTGGAGAGGTTCGAGGATACGACAGGCCATGAAAGTACTGTAGTCTCCTAAGGCTCTTTTCCATGCAGCTGCTTTTGGTATAAGCACTGGCCCCCGGGGGCCTCTCCGCATGACTGATGGCCAGATGACATCCACACACGTCCCTCAAGCTCCCAGCACACCCCCAACCCTCTCTCGCTTTGACTCCCTTCGCTTCCTTTCTTGTCCTCCCGCACTCGTTTTGTTCCATCTTGCTCAACTTTTCTCAATCTTCCTATTTTCAAACTTTCTCAAACAGGTGTCGCACTTAGTCCTTCAGTGTGGCACCTGTGGGGGATAATGGTGGTCGGAAAGTGGGGGTGGGTTGGATCTAAAATTAGAAATAAGGTCACGAGTGGTGTAACCACTAATACATCAATTTTGTCAACTGCAAAGCTGTACAAGGTGCCAAGCATGTCAGGGATCTCTTGACTATTCCAGGGATTCGCAGAACTCGACATTTCAGCATGCTTCTGCTGGGATCATGTGTTTTACAGAGAGATGCCATGTCAGAGTGAGCTTGTGTGTGTGGACCTGTGAGCAAACACACTCATCCTGGAACGAATTAGCAAGGACGCATTCTGACAGTTTGTCTGTGCTGCGTGGGGTTGGGATTTCAAACTATGCACTAAAAGAGAAATGTGAAACCTTGCATGCGTGCTTCTGCAATGGAAACCTCAACTATGCGTAACAGGAACTTCATACAACTACTGAAACTTCTTTTATGTTTTCTGAAGAAAACTTGAGCGTTGCTTGCATGATTAGCATTGAGTAAAAATGCTGATTTTCTAATGAACAGCATAAAAACATACAAAGCAACCAGTGCAGTATAAAGATCATCATTCATGCAGGAATTACCGGATATAATGTCGGAATTATCACAAGAGATGATGATTTTAACTTTTAAAAAGTGATCATGCCATTATAGAACTCATAATTTCAATTTAAAAGCTCTGAAAAAGCTGACTTGTACCACCGGACCACTGTAGTTACTTCATAATATTTCTGTTCAATTATTTTTATAACTGCCTATTGTTAATGACTTAATAATGTAAGAATAATCTGAAAATTAAAACCCAATTTGCATACTATCCATCTGAAATTAGAATAAGTGTGTAAATTGTGATATCTAGATGGTACCTAGATGGTTTACTATATATGTTGGAAATTTGGATATTCAGACTCCATTAGAACTACAAAGACAAATAAAATGTGTCAAAAAAAACTACAAACATGGTGGCTGTGTGAGACATGACTCTTAAGTAGAAAGGTTAAAGGGTTTGAGTGATAAATCAATATCTAACCTGATGAAAAAATATTTATTCAATGTTATCTACATTATATTTCATCTTCAACAACATTGTGAACTTATAAAGACATGTTTTAGATTTAGAGATACATTTGGGAGATTTTATTTAACTGTTTTACAGTAAACAACAAGCCTGACAGCATCACTAATAATAAGCCAAGCATTCATATCTATGACTGGCACTTGCTATCAAACTACAAACCATCCCGATCTGCTACAACAGGAAATTAAACATACTGTTAGACAAAACAGTTATGACCATAGACTGTATAAAAACATGGACGTAGTGTCTGTGACGTCACCCGTAGGTTTCTGAAGAGCGTTTTTGAAGCCTAAAGTAGGCGGAGCCAGCCGTCGCCATCTTGGCAGCGCGTCACCGCGCATCACTCCCGGATAATCGAAAATGGGCAAAGAGGCGGGAGCTGGTTGCTGAAACCACGCCCACCTAGCTCGACGGTGGTGACAGCAGCGGCAATCCGCCTGTCACTCAAGTGGCCGCGCCCTTAATTATGCAGAACTTTAAGGCTTAATATAATTTAAACGGATGAGTTATAAAAAAATTCCCCCCCCTCACAGTTGTCATGAAGGGCAAAATTAGTTATATAGACCAAAACCACTTTTTGTACCAGGCTGTAAACATTTATTTTTTTTCTGCTGTAAAGTTGGGCATTTTAACATGGGGAGTCTATGGGATTTACTCCCTTTTGCAGTCAGCCTCTAGTGGCCAGTTGATGAATTACAGTTTAAGTCACTTCCGTGTTGGCTTCACGAGAGAGAGCGGGAGGTTGCCACTTGGTTATGACACAGTCAGATGAGCGCATTGTGACATCACCACCACCCTACCCAGCCATGATCGGCCATCAGTCAGCGGTGGACGGGTCTAATAACACTGCTATTAATGACTCTACAAATACTGCATGCTTACCAGAAGCTTACTAAAGTAGATTTCTGATCA
This sequence comes from Sinocyclocheilus rhinocerous, assembly GCF_001515625.1. Taxonomy (NCBI): domain Eukaryota; kingdom Metazoa; phylum Chordata; class Actinopteri; order Cypriniformes; family Cyprinidae; genus Sinocyclocheilus; species Sinocyclocheilus rhinocerous. The sequence goes on from NW_015641018.1 coordinate 688,376, forward strand.
GAGGCACGTCATACACTACTGCAATACTCCAAAGGAAGCAACTTACACTATATATCTAACCAAAGCTCCAACTGATTTCACTACAACTGCAGGTCATTATGAGCTCACTGCAAACATTGCTAGCATTACTCTCTCAGCAGGCTGCTGCATCATCCTGGACTACTTAGCAAAGCTGACTCGCTTGCGGACATGGGTAGTCTGGGTTGGGGTAGCAGCACTTCAAAGCTTTGAGGAAGGTTAACTCACAAACGGACGGCTGCCTTGATTGCCGATGTTTTGGTTGGTGTGGTTAGAAGCTCTCCGCAAGAGCTCTGACACACATGGAAGCACTTTTTGGCTTCACTAGTCTGCAATTGGAGCCATTACAGTAATTACAGTTTTAAAGCCGGGCAATTTGTACAAGACATGCAGTAGTGAAACTGCCAGAGTTGTTGCCTTTATGCAAGCATGGCTGAGCCCCTTTGCCTACTCTGTTTTTTTTAGCCCTGGCTTCTCTCAGAGTTTTAAATATTGCAATCTGGGAAGGGATTTTAGGAATTCCTTGAAGTCATAGAGTTTCATGTGTGTTCTGCCTAAAAAAATCGGACAAGTTTTAGATGAAGAGAGGAATGTTTATTATTAGAAGCGAGAAGGTATTTCTGTGCGCAGAACAATAGTGACTGCCAGCTTTTTCTATGGGCTTAGCTTTTTCGTCATTTTTCATAATTTTCTTAAAAAAAGAAAGAAAATAAATAAATCAATAAATAAACAAAAACATCAAAAACTTCAATGAAGAGTTCTTGGAAACATGTTTGAATCTAAAAAAAAACTATGAAAATCAAGAAAAAATACTTATTTTAATGAATTACAGTTCCATTAAGCAATGCGAATTATGTAATAACATATAATCACATGATATTTAAAACTACCGATAAAAAACTATAATAAAAACTAATTAAAATTACTTACATTTTTGAATAAATGAATTAAGTTTCATGTGCTTATATACTGTATACACACACAATAGTGGTTAAAAGTCTGGAGCCAGTAAGTTTTTTAACTTTTAAGGTTTGAGTCTCAAGACTGCAATTCTTTTTTGAAAGATACAGCAAAAACAGTAATATGTTTTTTTTTATTTTAAATATATTTTAAAATGTAATTTATTCCTGTGATGCAAAGCTGAATTTTCATCAGTCATTACTACAGTTTTCAGTTTCACATGATGCTTCAGAAATAATTATAATATGCTGACTTGGTGTTAAATTAACATATTTTTGTGAAAACCATGTTTTCTTTTTCCCTTAGAATTCTTTAATCAATAGAAAGTTGAGAAAAAACAATATAGTGTGTATATATCCTCCATAATTCAGTGCATTAAAAAAATGTCTTAAAGGGGTCATATGATGCTTTTTTAAATATCATTATTTTGTGTATTTAGTGTAACAGAATATGTTGACATGCTTTAATGTTCAAAAAACACATTATTTTTCAAATACTGTACATTATTGTAGGTCCTATATGCCCCGCCTCTCTCAAACGCTTCGTTTTCTACAAAGTCCCTCCTTCCGACAAGCGCAGTCTGCTCTGATTGGCCAGCTGACCCAGTGCATTGTGATTGGCCGAACACCACAAGCACACGTCGGAAATGTAACGCCCCTTACCATAATCGCGAGCTTCATCTTTCAAAATAAATGTAAAGACAGAGCCCGAAAGGAGAACAGAGTCTCGTGACAGACACAGTGATGAATATGTGTTTGCAGCACACAAGCCACGGTTAAGACAGCTGACTCCACTGTGAGTGACCCTGTCTCTCTCTCTCTCTCTCTCTCTCTCACACACACACACACACACACACACACCATGCGCAAAACTCCGCATTTGAACAGTCAATAGCAAACACTTAAACTAATAACAAAACAGTAGCTGATTCAGAAGCACCAGATTGTCATAGCAAAATCAGAATTACCTCCTCTCCTAGGTTCACGAAACAGTCGTCCATAAAATGCATTGCTGTTCTGTTGTAAGTAATCTTAAAGATTCCTAAATGCATCTACTTTCGGAAGGCCAAATAAAGTGCTTTTGCTTTTCTCTCTCTCTCACACACGCACGCACTAATAACAAAACATACTTACAGTAGCTGATTCAGAAGTGCCAGATTGTCATAGCAAAGTCAGAATTACCTCCTCTCCTAGGTTCACGAAACGGTCGTCCATAAAATGCATTGCTGTTCTGTTGTAAGTAATCTTAATGCATCTACTTTCGGAAGGCCAAATAAAGTGGTTTTGCTTTCGCCTAGAAACACACAGCGTCTCCTTGACATGGCTGCTTCAACACTAACTGCTGTTCCTGAAACCACGCCTTCTTTCTTTGCACATTTGGGCGGCATTATGCAAATGTTTCCACATAGTGAGGTAGATATGTGGGGTGTGTTAGAACGAGCCGTTTTAGGGGGGCGTGGCAGAGTCTTAACTTTGATAAAGAATATCTCTTTGGTTTTGAGACTTTAGTCTTTGCAACTTCAGGGATCTTATCTATTCACAATCAGCTTGTAACACTCCAAAGAGAAAGGAAAACTTGAAATCGCATCATATGACCTCTTTAAGAACCAATGTTGAAAGGGCTTTAAAAGGGGCTTAAAATGAATGTAAAAAGAAATGTTGATTGGGGTATACAATATCAGTACTCATACAGTTTTTTACTCTCACCCAGGTATTCCTCGGCTCCTCCACACCTCATACAAAACCTTTGGGATGTTTCCACTGGCTGCGCTCGTCCCAGCCTGACAAACAGAGACAAATCACAGTAATAATGATGGATGTTCTGTCTTTAAGCTTCCTGTCAAACATGTAAACACACAGTGTTTTGTCTTCCTTTCGATTCTGTTCTGTCCCTGGTATACTCTACCCGTCTCCACCTGTTCAACAGCTCCGCTTTCTAATCTTTCTATATTTATAGTCGCTCTCCTACAAACCATCTATATCAGGGAACGTTGAAGGAGAGTTAACGTAACAACTGTGTTTTGCATGGGCAAACTCCACATTCTGAGGCTAATTTTGATGGCTCTATATTTAGACTGGGCTCGTTTTTCATTTTTCAGAGATTCAGTTGATGAGTTGACTGTACATTGAGCAGCCCAGTGCACTGCAGTTCCCCACAGGGCTTGGATAACAGCCTGGAGAGTGTCTGTCGGCCAAAACACACAAAGTACAGCAGACCTGCCTGAACATGAGGTCTCTATTTCTTTGATTGGTCAAATGAAGGAAAAAAATCACAGGGCAACCTGAAGTGATAACCTGAAGCATGTCCCTCATCAAATAAAACACATCACTCTGTCAGCCAAAGTCAACTTCATTTATAATGTTCTTTTTTGACATTTCCATCCACTCTCTGGCCTTTAGAATGAAGCCGTTTGTGATACTGTTGCTTTTAAGATTCTATGTGTAAATGTTAATCCTACCTATTGCAAAATTATCTGTGACTTCTCCTATAAGCATTTTTTTTTCAGTTTAAACTCTAAAAATAGATCAATCAGAAGCAAATGTTTAACAAATATTGAAGATTAGCCAATAGGCTGTAATAGGCTGTCCTCCATTGACTTACAACGCAAAAATTTGCCTTGGACTGCCTTCCCTGTAACATGTGATGCTGCCTTAGAATTCTACCAAAATTAGACAGAATTTGAAGTGGCGTATAGCTTTTGGACAGCCTTTGTGTCAGGCTTCAAATGCTGCCTAGGTTTTGGAATTAAGCATCTGCATCAGATACCAAGCCTGCAGTCTGCAGCTCTAAAGTGCAGTTCCGTTCCAGTCCATAGACAACTGGAAATTACTCTTAAATATACAAACGTCTTCTGACATCTAACATGCACAGCAGACAGTAAGAGGACTGCATTTGTGCGTCAGTTGCGTCCCTGGATGACCCTGCGATTGGATCAAGCTGCGTGTCTACTGACGCTTTTTCTTCACTCTCTCTCTCTCTCTTCTGTGGATTTTGTCTACATTAGGGCCTTTTGTTTGTTCACCGTGCACTCCATCTGGGAGGCATCAGGAGACAGATTTAAACAACAGTTTCAAAGTCTCACCTTAGCCAACATTATCCAAGTCTTCGCAACATCTAGAGGAGTCGTGACGAACGCTGCTACTCCACCTGGAAAGAGATGCATAGTGCATATGTATCAGCACACAAACACAAACAAGCGCTAATTACAGTGATAATCGTGTTATAATTACCACCGAGCATAAAAGTAAATATGTGGCATGACATCAGCCCTGATCACCCGATGGAAACGCTCTGGAGAAACGCGGATGAATTTTTCAAACTAGTCTGGCAATGTCAAGCACTCGTAAACACTCATGCACATTCATAAACTTGTTTTGGCGTGAATGAGAACAGAAAGAGTTCTCTCTCCTCTCTAATAGCGGTAAGGACAAACAACAGCATCGGGCTTTAAACATGCTCTCCCCAATGCTGGAATAAACAGGTTCTCTCATATTGCCTGATATCACTTGATTAACCAACAATTAAAAGCTGCCCGAGTGATGTGCCTTCAGAGAAATGCTCTAGGTTCAGGCTGTTGATCACCACAGAACAGAATTTCAACTCGTACTTCAGGTTGTAAAAACAAGCAAAGAATCACATGTACAGAAATACATTTTCAACTTAAGTGAATTCTTCCATACAAAAAGTGTGATGTTTAAATGATAAAGTTGTCTAAATCATATACAAAAGCAGTTGGACTAATTTTCTTAGCATAACCACTGGTTATGTGTTACCATCATAATTCCTAACGGATTTCTCTTTATATAAACAGTTTCATCCTGGTATTCTTTTTGTTCCTCGCCGGCTGAATGATCTTCTTAATCCTACCCAAACAGCTTTCTTTTGCAATCTTTTTTGCACCTGACTGAATCCTGTTGATGCACTCTATATAATTAAATAAATAAATAAATATGATATATAAATCAGTAAGTACAATTAAAAAATATGGTAACACTTTACTTAAAGCCCTTATTTCATAATGTATTATAAAGGATTATTAAAGGGTATAATGCATTATAATTATTCATAATGTGCGTTGTAATGCATTATATCTTGTCGTAAATAATTATTACCGAATTTAAAATGTAGTGTAACAATGAATTGATAAGTGTTATCATGTTTTAACTGTGGTCACAATTATTCATGATTATTATAAGGTGTATTACAAGGCATTATTAATGCAATAAAACTACTTTTGTAATGCATTACAAATAAAGGCTTTAAGTAAAGTGTAAAAAAAAAAAAATACATATAAAAATTATAATTTAATTTCTTTCTTTTGTGCCTATTCGACACCTTTTTCCTCTGAACAAATGAAATTCAAAAGCATCTGCTAAACAAATAAATGTAAATGTTTTCTTGTGCTTCCAGCTTTACATGATTTATAATAGGATACATCTGTGTACAGACAAAGTAAGCAATTCTAGTGCATTACTTTCATGCTAACCCACATAATGTTTACCCTTCATGGCTATACTTTCAAAGTAGTGTATTTTAACATTTAACCTTTTATACTTGTACTAAACCCAGAGCACGATGGACACAATAGTGGAGATAGGAGAGAGAATGGGCAAAAAAAAGTGTTCCTCATTTGTACCCTTGAGGCTTGCAGCTGTAGCAACCGTGACCATACAATGCGTCACAATTCACATTTGTTTGTGCGATTTCACAATGACGCTAACAACCGCAATCCACCTAAAGCGATGCATCTGTGCTAAAGCAGCACATGTGCACAAACAACTCGAATCCCAAGATTCTCCAGGTGGCGTGGCTGGCAGCCATGTTCTTTCCCCTCTGGGTGAAGCATCCTCGTCCCTTCATTGTGTCCCAGTACCTGATGAGTGATCACTCTGGGTGGAGATGTTTTCCAAAATGGCGTCTGGGGAGTTAGACAGCTGCAAGGGCTCCTGGGCCAGACTTGAGCTCCCTCAGGATAAACCTGGACATTGGATCTAGTTTGTAAACTCAATGACAGCTATGAAAGTTACCGAAAATCTGATGCAGGGGCAACAAAAGGTCAATGTCGTACACTTCCTCTACTGACTCTCCACCTCTAATTGGTTGTTTCTGTCCCTCTCTGTCGGTGCACACCAGCTGGTGAACAACCTGATGTGACCATCTTGACCCAAGAGGAATTAAACAGGAATGTGGCTAGGTAAAGTTTGGATATTCCTGGTGTTGGACCCCATCCCAACTCCTTATCTCTCGTTCTCCCTCGCTCTCTTTCCCAGACCTCTGTGCCGAGGCTAATCCGACACACCTGCAAGAGCTCCGCACACTGCTGCCTGCCAAGAGTCCAGCCGTCCCCCCTGCCTCCTCCACCACACGGCCTACACAGAGAAAGAGAGAGAAAATGTAGGATTATTACATTTATCAGTCATTAAAAAAAAGAAACACCCAAAGCCCTTGGGTTTACATGTATGGGAACGCTACAGAACATCTACTCCACATCTCCAGAATGATATCAGAGCGTCAATTTTCCCCACAAGGAACAGTGACAAAATCTGAAATCAAGGAATCTTGAACATCCCTAACTTCCACAGCTCAGTGCTTCAGTATTGTACACACATGCTACCTCTATCAGTCCCTGGAAAACACATCTTCTTTCATGCTGGTTCAGGGTTTTCCAAGAGACAAGGGGAAAACGATATTGAGCTTTGATGAGACGTCCGGCACTCGTCATAATAGAGAAGATTGAGTTATGCTATTTTGATGAAAAATGACGAGATAAAAACATATGCACGGATGAATTGTTAACACAATCGGATGACAAGAGAATTAAGTTGGATAATGACACTAACTTTGTTAAACTAACACTGTTATTAAACTGAAATGAATCAACATTAAAATAACTTGAGCTAAATAATGACACTATTGCCTTCTGTTGAAAAAAAACAAAATCTAAAAAGTTGAAACTTGCCTAAGCTGGTTTAACTGGTCTTCCAAGCCTGGTCATAGCTGGTTCAAGGCTGGTTTTAGAAGGGAGGCTGGTTTTGACCACTTCTTTAGCTGGTTAGGCTGGGAGACCAACTGACCAACCAGCTAAAACCAGCTTGACAAGCTTAGCCAGGCTAAAACCAGTTACTTTCAGCTTAAACCAGCCAACCATCTTAAGCTGGTTTCAGCTTTTTTTTTCTCAGATCTACGTAGAGTTGCTTAAATTTAATTTGTCTCATAATTGATGCCTTTTATAATATTAACACTTATTTTCCAGCTTTATTAATGCGAAGCTGCTTTGAAACAATCTGCATTTTATAAAGCGCTATATAAATAAATGTGACTTGACTTCCACAGCTCAGTGCTATTGTACACACATGCAAACTCTATCAATCCCTGGAAAACACATTGTCTTTCATGCTGGTTCAGGGTTTTCCAAGAAACGAGGGGAAAACGATATTGTGCTTTGATGAGAGTCACAGATGGAAGATTATGATGAGCACAGCGTTTCTACATTGTGCGAAAGGGAAGATACTAGAGCTGGCTAAGACATCAGATCTGTTCCAAAACCTAGTGAACTGCTTTTTCATCTGCTGTTCTATCTACTAAAGAAGCATCCTAACTGAAATAAAATATCAGAAAATCACTCAAGCGCAGCTAAAAAGATGAGCAGCACTCCATATAAACAACAAAGTTTGATGCTAGCATGTGGCTAAGCAAACAAAAAAGTCTGTTAAGCATAAAGGTACACAGCACACAAAACAGGTGAAATGAAAGTGAAATAGTTCATTTTTATTTTATTTTAATTAATATCAGTATTTCTTGGTGTTAAACAAAACATAAGCACATTTATAATCAATATTTCTTTCTATGCTACTGTTTAAAAGTTGGGGGTAAATACATATTATTTAATATTTTAATGTTTTTGAAAGAAGTCTCTTATGCTCACCAAGGATGTGTTTATTTAATTGATCAAAAATACAGTAAAAACAGTAATATTGTGAAATATTGCAATTTAAAAGAACTATTTTATGTTTTAAAATGTTTTTTTTTTTTTCAGAAATCATTCTAATATGCTGATTCTGATATGTTGGGGAAAGAAATCTTATTGTTATCAGTGTTTTTTTTCTGGATTCTTTAAATGGAAAGTTTAAAAGAACATTTGTCTAAAATAGAAATCTTTTGTAAAATTATATATGTCTTTACTGTCATTTTTGAATAAAATAATTAACTAGTTTAACTCCTGACCCTAAACTTTTGAATAGTAGTGTATCTGCCATCTTGGATAACATGTTTTGGCTTATGTTTGGCTATAAACAGACAACTCGCTAGGTTTTGGAACAGAGCTTTTGTGTTGACCAGTCGTCTGTATGCAGCTACGGGTGTGATCTGTTGCCTCAGGTAAGACAGGTCTGACAGGATTTCAGTCAACTGCACAATTTGTACTCATTTTAGGATGGCTAATTGTTGTTTGAACTCAGCGTATTTAAATAGGTAAAGTAGGAGGGGAAGAATGTGGTAAATTCAAGAGAAATGTGTGTGTGAAGATGGAGGAGGGAGTTTCAGTGACTTCACGTGTTTGTTGGTTTTGTGTTGTGTTTGGTGGGAGTCATTATGCAGCCAGGCTGCAGATAATTGCTGGAGTTTTCCTACGGCCTTAAACCAGGAGCATCTGATGGCTAAGAAAGGAAAACAGTTGAAGCACATCATGAAGTAATTATGAATGATCCCCTCCAGCTCTGTGCACAAGAACACACACACACACACAAACGCTCTCTTCGTCAGTACATCATATGTGTTTCATTAGCTGTCAGATTAAAGAAGAGTCTTTGTTTTCAAGTTCAAAGAGCTTGTGCTGGGGAACATCCATTTATCCCCGTCACACTCATTGAAAACAAACTGGAAGCAAGTTCACCTCAAAACAAACTGACTGACCACAGCTCTACAGGCCAGGATGTACCTGACATGAACTACATTTAACACCAAGACAGGTGTTACATTCAGCTGCAATTATATTTTATCATCAAAATGACATGAAATGACTCATAACATGATGTTGCGGTCCAAATGTGTCAGAATGCCCTTATTATGCAATGCAAGTATGAGTTGCATTCTCAATGTTGCAGTATAATGTGGGCACTATAATGGACATAAACTTTATAGCATAAACTCTCTTATTCTACGGTCAGTTTAGTCTTTCATGTCAAGTACCGTCATGGAAGTGAAACAGCTTGATGAGATTCTATATTAATGCAAATTTGACGCAAAAATGTATATTTGAAATATGTATATTTTTAATTGTAGTAAATATTTTGTCATGTAATGTTAAATCATTTTAGACAGTTTTTCTTAAACTAAAATAGCAGCTAATTTAAGCAGACGAAAATTACATTTTAGTTGACCAAAAAAAATAAAACTTACATTTTATATATTAATTTAAAATTCAACATTTAAAGCCACGATAATGGTAGCATCCGATTTTCATTTGTTTTGTGAAGTACATCTCTGGTCAAAAGTCAAAAGATTTTTTAATGTTGTTGAAAAAAGTCTCTTAAGCTCACCAAGGCTGCATTTATTTGATCAAAAATACAGTAAAAATAGGAATATTGCAAAATATTATTTATTAATTGAATTGAACTATTTTCTATTTGAATACATTTTAAAGTGTAATTTTTTCCTGTGACTCTGAAGACTGAAGTAACGGCTGCTGAAAATTCAGCTTTGCCATCACAGGAATCAATTAAATGTAAAAATTATTATTTAATTTTTTTATTTAAAAAATAAATCATTTAAATTGCAATAATCAATTAAACAATAAGTAATAATAAATGTAATTAATAATAATTAATTAAAACGAATCATTAAAACATAGCAAATGTTCAAAATAAGACATATTACATGCATTTAAAAAAATTATAGGGTGAAATTTTCATGTAAAATCTGTCTTTGTTGTGAACAACAATACTTTTACTCACATTAAAATAAAAAATGGACTAAAAACTGAAATGCATGAGTCTTAAAATGTATGACATGGAGTCTGTTGTTCAGATAATGACTTTCGCCTTTTGTGTGTGTGTGTGTGTGTTTTTTTTAGTTTGTTTTACCATTGAAAGGTCGAGAATGGAGACATTTGTAGACCTGAGCATGTGGGCTCCTTTCATGTGGAAAGATGGGGAGCTTGATAAACTGACATGGTCAGGGTGGGTAGTAAGGTTTAATAAAGGACTGTGAGAAGCAGCGAGCCAGGCCACTGGCAGCCTTGTGTGACAGGAACAGTGTGTTTAATATGATTCTGGCAGCCACTGATGATATGCGAGTAAAGGTGCAGTGTGAGAGGATTTCTAGAGGTTAAACACGCTTAGAGCAGAAGCAGGCAGTGGATGAGGACCGAGTTGCAGGTAGTTGTGAAATATTTTGGGCCTAAATAGGAAATGAGGTGGTTTAGGGGTAAAGAAAGGGCCTGATTTGCCTGATTATTCCAACTGGCATGTTAAACCCACAGCTGCTGAGTCCACGTAGCTTAAACTTTTCATTTGATAATAAGTATAATAAAGTCTGACTCATCTAACTGCTTTATTTAACCCAGCACATACCTGAGATCAATTTAAAAACATTTATGTGGACAAATGGACCTTTTTCTAAGCATACTACACTCAGTATAAGATTTATTTACTATAGTGTTTTCCGGAACACACCACCAGGCATTACTCCAAATGTACACTTCAGCTTCAATTACTCAAGCCAAACGAAGACTCACTCGTGACACATTTGCATTTAATCATGGGAATAAGTTTGATCCACTGACACATAACTGTCGAGTTGAGTGGGCACGGTGGGAAATGAATGGCCGGCTGATGTAATGACACAGCTGCTCGGTGGTTTTGTAACAGAGCAGCACTGAGTTTAGGGGGTTGTTGGTAGATAAACTTTGGGAATTGTGGGATACGCTGGAGAGAACAGATGGTTTACTGCGGCCTGCCGCTCAGATGCCGGGGCTTAAGATATTTTTTGGTGCGAATGACTTGAGAACTGGTTTGGTGATACTTGGGGATTGATTTTTCAACATGAAATGCTTGCCAGGCTTGTGTGCGGCCCAACACAAAACATGCGCAAAGTACTGTTCATCAAACTTGCTTTTTTTTTTTTTTATTAAAAAAAGCAAAGAAAATCCTGATATGGACCCTTATTTTTGTGCTTTTGAGAGACTTTATGTGCAGTAATAAAGCATGTAGGACACTTAATTCAGTATCTCGTCCACTGCTTTACACTCTATTATTACAACAATCCAGCTGCTCGAAGATCTCTGAATGTGACAAGCAGAAAATATACACACGTAAAGACGCAAGGATGACGGTTTAAAATAAGGATGCAATGGTTCAAATTTCTCACAGTTAGAAAAATACTTTGTATTTCACTATTTATGGTAGACTCAATGCCTGCTCACACCAATGATGATAACTACGAAGTTTTAATAATCACTTTAAAGCCCCGTTCACACCAAGAACGATAACTATAAAGATAACGATATTAGCATCCAAACCAGTGAACGATATCGTCTGTTTATTCGCACATGCGTCTGCCGCTTTAAATTCTCGAGCTCGTTATAGCAGGATGGATTCTGATTGGCTGTCTATGATTGTATCGTTCATCAGCTGGTAAAAATCGTTCTGAAAATGATTCCAACGATATTGTTTCTCTGTGCCTTTATCGTTATAGATGTGGTGTGGACTCTGCTATTCTTTAATATTGAGAACGATTTTTAGAACTATATCTTTATCGTTATCGTGCTTGGTGTGAACGGGCCTTAATTCTTTGAGAAAAAAGGAAGTACACACTGCTGCTATAATGATTAAGGCACAGAGGAACAATATTGTTGGAATAAAAAATATTTTTTCCAAGTTGACAAATGGAAATATTTAAAACTGTGTAATTATTCATTGTAGTGCTTAAAATGTTAAATGTAAGCTTGTTGTTTGGTCCACAGATCTGTGAACTGCATTTTTTAACTTGACTGGCAACTGAAATATCAATTTATTATTTATAGCTACATTTAACTATATAGGTATTTAATGTTGCATGTATGTAATTCAACAACATTAATTAAATTCCTTTAAATCATTTATCTGTCAATTTGAAAAGGGATTTATTTATTTATTATTTTTAATTAAAGGAACAGTTCACCTAAAAATGAAAAAAATCTGTCACCTCATGTCATTCCAAATTTTTATGATTAGATTTTTTTCAAAATGTCTTATTCTGTGTTCCACAGAACAATGTTTGTAACCATTAAGTGGGGGGGACAATAACACTGAGACGTTTCTAAAAATATCTTATATGTATGTTCCACAGAAGAAAGTAAGCCATACAGGTTTGAAAAGACAGTAAATGTTGACAGAATTTTCATTTTTAGGTGAACTATCCCTTTAATACACTGATATTTGATTTTTTTTCTTTCATTTCACTTTTAAGTTGCACTCTTACTCTTTCATAGCCAAAATATAAAACCACTGAATTTCAATTCTAATCCACTGTGTACTTGGTCACCCCTTAATGCCCAAATCTGTGTCCAGAATAAAAACCTCTTGCTGAATTAACCTTACTCTGAAACCAGCACATTTTTAGTAATTTCTGTCCTAAAAATTAGTTTCCTCTGTCATTTAAAACCGAGTGCACATTTGAAAGAATGTGGAACGCTTGGAAATAACCAATGAAGCGAGAGCAGCCGTTTAAAACCACCACTGGCATCTCAAACCATTGTCTAATCTACGCTTTCTTGCTTTTCAAAGCCATGCACTTTTGAAAGAGAGTTTAGCAAAGACTCTCACATTCCAACGGTTCCACACAGATGGCCAGAGAGGCTGAAAACATGGAAGAATGAAGGAGTAAGAGAATGCCTTTGAAGGTGTCACAAAGAGGCGGCCATGAATGACACTCCTTATTACGCCGCGAGAATCGCGGTTAACGCTCACCCACAGCTGCATGTGCTATTGTCCTCCGATGCCTCTCCTTCTCCGCTTCGCTCCGGCCACTAGGCCAAGAGCGCTAATGGAATTTTCTGCTCTCGCCCTGGAGACATGATGTCACCCTCACAAACTGGGCCTTTTTTTTGGGAAGAAAAGCGACTTTTATGTGGCCCGGACCAGACAATGAAGAAGGAAATGGACAGTTGGTTAAGACTCAAGGCTTGCGAGAAATTATGATTCCGCTTAGCCACCGGTGAGGGAGACCAATAAAATGCAGCGTCATTTTGAGAGCACCTAAAAAGAGAGTTATTAACAGATATCGAGGCAAAGTGTCTGGAGATTGAGGTGTAAATGTGTCAGACCATTACCAGGCCATTATTCCTATATTGGAGCGAAATTATGAGGCCAAATTAGATTGAAATGAGAGCAAGTGAGAGAGATAAAAATCGGAATCATACCTTTAGGTACTCCCAGAGTGGAAACTGAACCAGCGAGAATGGGATCTGAAATGAAAAGATATAAAAAGTTATAATATAGGCTAGATCAGAGAACAGGAATAGTTCACCTAACAAAATTCTATTGTCATTTATTCACCCTCGTGTCTTTCCAAACCTGTGACTTTTTTGTTTTTTGATGAATATACTAGCTGCTCTTTTCTACATAATGAAAGTGAATGGAGATCCAGGCTGTCAAGTTTCAAAAACGATAAAAAGCACTATTAAAAGTATCATTTTTCATCCAAAAAAATTATAATCATACAGCTTGGAATCACATTAAGGAAAATAAATAATGACAGAATTTTTGCGAACTAATAAAATTGTTAAGACTGGATACAAAGTCTGTCATAAAGTGACAGATTACACACAGTTTTGGAGAAAAAAACTTTTGACATTAATGAAAAACCTCCTTTAGAGCAACCAAAATAATGCCATGATGATGTTCACTGGGGGAAAAGGAAAAAATGTATCTCTTAGCGCTTTCGTCTTCTGTAAAAGAAAATGGATGACTTGTGGCAACATGTTCAACCACAAGCACTGGCCATTTATCTCATGTGTCAAACTGTTTTAATGCTGATGTCTGCACGTCTGGAAGTGTGAGGTATAAGAGTGAGAGAGAGAGATGATAAATAAATGAAGAGTCTGTGGTCAGAGAGAGAGAGAAAAAGACAGAGCACAAAAGAGAGAGAGGTGGCAGAAATCTTCCTCTTCACCCAATCAGGCACAGCGGAGCTAAACGAGAGGAAATCGATGGCACTGCTGAACAGTGGGCTGACAAAATCCCAAAATCCTGAGAGAGAGAGAGAGAGAGAGAGAGAGAGAGAGAGAGAGAGAGAGAGAGAGAGAGCGAGAGAGGAATAATAGAGATTCGATCCCTATGAAGGTCATGCTACAGGCAAGAAAGCTTGATCACCCAGACAGCGATTCGCAGTGACAAAGTGACCGGAAGTCATTCATTTTGAATGAGAGTTGCTGATTTGATGCGTTATGAGAGAGAGAATTGATACAACAAATGCTTTATGGTTACTGGGGTGTTGCCAGGTATTTTCTAAAGTGTTTAGAGTGGTTGCTAGGGTGTTGCCAGGTAGCTTCTAAGGTGGTGTGAGTGGATGACAAGGTGCTGTTAGGGAATTCTAGATGGTGCTGTGTGTTTTTAGGTAGGGCTCTATGAAATCCGTTTGATTTTTCCCCAAATTCTGTTTTATTTTATTTTTTTCAAATTCCATTTTTTTCTGTTTTAAGTTTTCTAGAATCTGTTTTAATGGTTAAATTACATTTTATTGATCATTGAAATCATGATACTTACAATATTAAACAGCAATTTATTAAAAGTTTAACAAAAATGAAATTTCTATGGCTCTATGTTTTTTTTAATTTTTTTTACCAAATTCTGTTTTCCATAAATTTTCTGGATTCCATTTGAATAGTTTCATTAAATATTAATAAACAAAAGCATCTCTAATTAATTGATTTTATCAAGAAATACTTCTATTACTATTATTACTATTACTAATATTTCTATTAATATTGTTACGGATTCTTCAAGTTAAACCGAACTTTAATTTTGACAGGTTGCTGTGAAGACATTTAGGTTTCTGTTTGTATATGATATGATGATAGTTTTACTCAAAAGAAATTGTAAAATGTTCATGAAGTGACTCTCAGAGCAGTTCTAGAGATTATGTTCATGTTTTCATGTATATATTGAGGCAGCAGAGGCTGAAAACACCGCGAGCATCACGCACGCTTCAATATTTACTGTATGTATGCAACTGGTAAAGTTTTTAAAGTGACTGTTAAGAGGTTGCCAAGCCAAGTTTTCTGAATGCAGTTACTGTGTTTGTTAGACACTGAACAACCAAGCGCTTTAAAAAACAGCCGCCAAATCAGATTTAATTAACAAATTATTCATTTTCATTACTCAAAGATGAGAGACGAGTTATGTGCTGACGTTCTGAATAAAAAATACCAAGTATGAGCAATACCGCTGCTTAGCATAGCTTGCCCTCTTAATTAAAAAATTATACATTTCCATAATCTGCACTCTTTTTCCACACTCATACTGAACATCAGGTCAGTTTAAGAACCCCTGAGCTCCATCCAAAACTCTTTACTGGAAACAACTCTTTGCACAAACTGAGCGTAATCTAATACAGTAAAAAAGACTGACTATGAAAACAAAGCCCTCATTGGCTAAACTTTCAAAAGCTTTGGCAAAAATTAACATAACGAACACAATGAAGCAGCACTGCATGGGCATCATGCACACTGCCAAAGCTCCGGTATTTCCCGATTTCAAAACAGAACAGATTGGTGCAATGTGACCTGACACAGAGGAGTGTGTACATCTTTGTGCATTTTTTCCAAAAACTAAATCAGCCACCTGTCTTTTATTACAAACATGATAAATGCAGCGCCTCCGTGCTCAGGAGGAACGCTTAGAGGAATCTGCAAACAGAAACGAGGCACAGCTGATTTATGCATAAGTTTAACACTTCTGGCAGAGACGGGGCGCCTGAGCAACACAGATGGTGAGATATATACTGATAAGGCTGTAATGGTTGACAAGAGAGAGGGGATGACGGATATGGAAAGACAGCAGAATAGAAAGCAGGTTTTTGACAAAAGGCCAGAAGGCTTCTTCTTGAGGACGAGTCGGTCCAGTGGATGACGGCACATTTAACAGTGTGGTCTGACTGCTGACCAGCTGTACCGATATCAGTTTAAGCACATTAGTATTACACTTCATCCCTGAAGTGCATTTGTAATGTTAGTCAAGGTTTCCTGCACCAAAAACCAAGCCATAACGGTAGAGTGTGTGGTTTTGTCGATTTGGAGACAACAGACAAACAACAACACGCTGATGTGCATCAAACACTCTCTCTGCTGTCCGTGTCGATATCACCAGGTGTAACTGTCAGGTACGTTATCATTGAGAGATAGGGCTGGCTGCTTGTTTGTGACGGGTTACCCGTGGGAATATTAGTATGCTGCAGTGCTCTTCACTGTCAGGCTCCTGGCCACCAGTGTGATATCTAGGAAAACAGATGTCAAAATGCATTTAAATGAAGCTTGATTGGACAGGGGATGCTTTGCATGCTATTTGACAAATGGCTTTGATAGGTCAGACGGTACTGGATGAATACTAATGAGAGGAGAAAGGAACAGAGATCAGTCTGAAATCTGATTCAGTTCGATTGGATTCATTTAAATCACATTCATTTTCAGTCTGCCTTGATTAAAATGTGATCCAATGTGTTTTTCTTCATTTAAATCTAAATTAAATATGTCAATTAAATAGTGGACTATATCTATCAGTTGTATGAAAGCACAAGATTTAATAAGTTGATGTCGATGATTAAAGAAAATGTTAAAAAAAAAAAAACTTTCACAAAAACATGTCTGTTTGAATAATTAAAAAATAAAATAAAATAAAACAATAAAAACAAAATATCACTAATAAAAATAATTAATATGAGTATTTTTTACACTTCAGCCACACTGTATAAATGTCTTTACATTAAATCAATATGAAACCAAGTGGCTTTTAAAAAAAAGACAGCAGAGGCACACTTTCTGAAAACAAAATATTTCACAAACAACAACAAGCTTTATGAGTCTGAGTCTTAAAAATAATAAATACAATATTAATAATAAATAGCAATAAATGTCAAAACAAAAAGCGTTTGGACATTTCAGCCACACTTAATGTATAAATATCTTTGCATTAAGTTAATATCAAAAACCAATACAGGAGAGGCACACTGAATGAATGAATACAGAAAGTGTTTAGACACTTCAGACACACTTAATTTTTTTTTTGGGCATAAGATAAAATTATAAATATTAAAACAGAAAGTGAAAGAGTGAGATACAGAGAGGTTGAATGAATGATAAAGAGGAGATGGTCATTGTAAAACTCAAAATAGTTATTGTGAAATGAAAACAATAAATCCAAGAAAATGAAAGCTGAAATTAAAATATTGCCAATGGAAAGAGAAGCTGTATTGGAAAAACAGAAGTAGTGTCTTGATTTTGCAGTTCTGTCTACAGTGTGTTTCAGTGTGAGGGAAGACGGCATCCGTACAGTACTGAAATAAAAAGAAGAATTATTAAAGCAGAGTGGAAAAAGGATATTTCTCAACCCTAGAGGGACGACATACAGACCACTCCAGAGACACTCAGCGAAAGAAGAAAAGCGAATGAGGCACAGTGACAGGAAGTAGATGAGGGCCAGATGGGTATCTCATCAGCTGAGCCGTGATTCAGCAGCGCTGGGTATGAAAACAGCAGATGGACTGGAGGAACCCACAGACTAACTCTCATTTATTACTGAGAGCTGCGGAAAATGGTCACTTTTACAGGCCCTTCCTCACACACACACACAACTAATACATAGCAAAGCATACTGACAGTATCTGCAAGTACAAACAGAAACGTGCGATTGTCTGTGAGTGTGCAAACACATCAAACACTGACGCAGTAACAAAAGCATATTTATCAGCCGAAGCTTTTAACTGACAGCTTGTTGAAGTGCGAAGAGGAACAAACATGAACAAATTGGAGGTGGAGAGCAGGAGGGGTGAAAGAGAGTTTTATTATGCAAACCCATCTGCCAAAGTCAAACATGTCACTAAACCTGTTTGTGTCCTGAGTGATTTATGAGTCTCATCACAGGTGTGTGTGTGTGTGTGTGTGTGTGTGTGTGTGTGCGTGCGTGTTTGGGTGTCACATTTGTGTTTGTACAGGCATGTTTGCTCACCACTGTCACAATACTGTGTGTGTGTGTGTGGGTGGGTGTGAGTGAATATGCATTCAACACCTGACACCTGAGCTCCCTCATGAGATCTATTATCTTTACTTTTCTAATTATGGAACAGATCCAGAAAAATCTCTCTAGAGCTCTAAAATACACAAAAATTTGAAACATGTAACTCGAACAGTCTTAAAGCACCTATACCAAAAAATAAACACATAGACTGGGTAATAATTTATAATTTAATACATTGATTCCTCATTAAAAATGATACTATATGAAATATAAATAAAAATAATAGTATAAAATATATAATATAAAAATATCATATTAATACATATTACAGAAAAAGAAATATACTTTTCAAAAGTTTGAAGTTAAGACTTTATTTTAAACAAATTAATATTTTCAGTTAGGATGCATTACATTAATCAAAAGTGACAGTAAAGACATTTGTATTGTTAGAAAATATTTATATTTCAAATAAATGCTGTTCTTTTGAACTTTTCATACATCAAAAAAATCCTGGGAAAAAAAAATCACGTTTTCCTCATAAATATTAAGCAGCACAATGGTTTTCAACATTGATAATAATAAGAAACGTTTCTTGAGCTGCAAATGAATGATTTTTGAAGAATCAGATGTGACACTGCTGAAAATTCAGCTTTGCATCACAGGAATAAACTACATTTTAAAAATATATTATATTTTTAAATAGTAACAATATTTCACAATATTACTGTTTTTACTGTTTTACTTTCTCAAATAAATGCAGCCTTGGTGAAATGAATAATTTAAAATACAGTCTTGAAATTGAACAACAATGTTAAAATTATGTTTTTACAAGTGTAAAAACCCACAGTTCAGTTGGAGTGAGGGTATTCTGGGGCCACTACATGACTTTTTATCAGAGGTTGATATTAATGGTGTAGGATGTGTATCGCTGATCTTTTGTGAGCCTTGAAAATGTGATTCAAACCCCAGTGTTAAAAACTCCTCTGGGAGCCAGTTTAGAAAAAAAATAAACACATAAATAATGGAAAAATCAATAAGCTGAACGAAAGCCAGTGGGATGCCCCAAATGCTTTATCAGAGGAGAGAGAGAGAGCAAGAGGCTGTGTTGTGTTTCACACTTCCCTATGGTCATATAATCTTGGCTGAGAAGAGAGAGGCCTGCTCCCTCGTACAGAAAACATGCACAAAGCTCCCACGACTGAAACACACAACATTCAACAAGGAGTTGAATGTTGGAGTTTAGTGATCTCTACTGAGAAAGTCCAATCAAATAAAAGTGTAATAAAGCAAGTCAGTTTTCTTTCACACGGCTGTTTGCGCTGCTTGATGTGACTAAAACTGCAAGGAAACCATGCGAGTTGACGTTCTCTTGATTTGCACTTCACGTGAAAGTCCAATAATTCTGACGAAAAGCAAAAAAATCAACCATATCAACCGTTTAAGCATTATCATGCAGCCCTATACTTTAGATTATTAGAATGTTCTGCACACTAAAAAATTGGTCCTTTTAAGAACTGTTCACTGAAAGGTTCTTTGGGGAGCCCAAAATGGTTCATCTATGGCATTGCGGCAAAAACACTCATTTGGAAGAGTGTATGGAGAAAGCGTGAATCAGCAATGTTAAAAAGTTCAATACTCTTTTGTGTTTGGATATGTGAATCCACTTGCTGAGGAATTCTGACAGGCTGAATGCCTCACATGAACACTTCCACTGACTGTGCTTCGACAAGCCTGGAGCGCTAGAATGATCCAATCAGCCAATCAGGAGGTGCGGACTGATGCAGCCAGCCAATCAGACTTCAGAAACTCCCTGGTTTCCATCGGCGCCTGTGACACGCAAGTTAAAGTTCTGGGTAATAATATTCTAAACAAATTAAGACTTGTTCAAGGCTGGAGGGGAAAAGAAAGAGAAGAAATGAAGAAGCGAGGGAGGGGTTATGTGGTTAAGGACTGTTTGGAATCAGTGAACTGGCAAATATTCAAGAGTGCAATTCCATTGACATGAGCGAAAACGCTTCCCAGAACCGTCACATAATATTTACATTGTGGGGGGATTTTCTGGCCGGGGTTGCATTGTGCCGTCGCAGCAAGTGTGCCAGGCTGATGCAACAAGTGAACAAAAGAACAGTGAAAACATAGACCGCACCCCTATCAACAAGCTACCGGGTCCACGGCCGAACCGTTTGCTTCCTTTGTTCACATTCGAGCAGGTGAATGCCCCGGCAACAAAATAGGAAATTCAAGTCCGACAGTGACCAGTGTAAGGTACAGGTGCATGCATGCACACAAACAAACACAGAAACCCGTTCGGCTGGCATGGAGGCCCTTTCACATGAAGCACCAAAGCATGGAGCGGGGCCTCACACGCAGGGCATGATGTCAGAGGAAATCTTTTAGTGAGTCAATTTATAATCCATGTGTATGTGACATCTGATGCCCCCTGGCCGGTCCAATTAGGTGCTGACAGTGCCTGCGAGATGGATGGCGGTCCTTGGGGGCACACAAGAAAGTCTGAGAAAGACAGAGAGTGTATGAGAGAAGATAAAGGATGGGCCGGAAAAGAGGGAAAGAGAAAGAGAGAGAGAGAGAGAGAGAGAAAGAGAAGGTTTTCAAATTCAGAATTCATTGGTTAACAGAGGTTTTCAAACTGGGTAAGCAATGCAAAAAAGAAAAGAAAAACTTACAGAAAATATATTTTAATGTTTTATGAATGTTAATATATTAATAACATATTTTTTACACTCACCAAATCTGATTACTATAATCTAATACTATAATATAATTTTTTTATCTGGTTTCTAAAGATCACAAATTAGGGGATTAATTATTGTGATTTAAATGAGTGATTATTTTATCATATTAACAGCCTTTTTTACAGTAGGAAAAAATATCAAATCTGCATATAGTTATAAATGAAGATAAATGTGAAATATTATTTATTTAACATTACAAATTTGCATTAGTACAAATAATCGTTTTAATAATAATATAACAATTTACAAAAGAACAAATATAAAAGTGTTCTTGTTCTACAAAGCCATCTACATATCTAGAGAAAGGAAGAAAAAAAAACATACAGTTTTGTGAAATATTATCGATACCATTTTAGCAAGTTGCTTTAAAATAAAAACTAACTTAAAATATAAAATAACAAAATTGTATAATAATAAACTTTCTTCTAATAATATATTTAAACAAAAAGCTGTCTAGGGCTTGAGGTGCGCATTCACCCGTTAAACCACACTGACATTAACCAACAAGCAATAATATTGTGTATAACCTCAGTCTGATAAAGATGTTTGGAAGCTTATCTGGAAGACACTGTGCAGAAGGTGTGCATGAAACACTTGTCCAGTTTTGGTAAAAGTGTTCTTGTTCTACAAAGCCTTCTTTGTATCTGGAGAAAAGAGACAGACGAAGACTTAAAGCATATTTTGATATTAGGCTAATAACAGGCTAATTACTGCAAGATGATAACCAGATCAACAACTTGCGATAACGGATAACGGTACAGGTAAACTGTATAAAGCCAAACATTTCCTTCTGAACAAACAAAAGCACCCTGGGTGAACTGTTTTTGTGTATTAAAATTAGTTTCATGAGAGTGACTTCACAGCAGAGTGTCTAAACACTTAGAAAAGTAAGAAAAGCCTCTAAAATCATTCAACAAGCCACAAAACTTGAGGTGTCATTCATACCCTCTTCCAAGCAAACAATCAAAAGTTAGACAATGGAAACAGCAGACGCTGAGGGCTTCCGGAAAGACTTTTCCTCCGCTCTGAGGGTTAAATAAGTGCAGTTATTTGACATGAAGCAGTGACATCATCCTCTCACCCCCAAACCTGACGGCTCCCTACAGATGTTTCCAGCCGTGGGCCGCTGTTATGTGAGCTAAACTAAACATTACAGTCAGACTTCAGCTTTCAGCAGTCAGTGCTTCAACAGGTGCGTCCTCCCAATTCACCAATCATCTACGCAACCTTTTTCTGCAGATATCGTTTTTTCCCTATTTATCTGACATTAGTGATGGTTTCGGTTAGAAATCATCATGAGGAAGCTTACCCTAACCCAAGCAAAAACACAAGTTTTACCTAGCAAACGAATCACAGCCGCATTTATGGCCTTCCCAGCATGCAGTTTGAAATTACATCACCATGATTTCATTCAGTTTAGTTGAATACTATCCCTCAGGAGAGCAATAGTGTAGTCGAATTGGCCATGATTACTTGCTTGCTAATAGACGACATTGTGCATTCTGTGATTTATATTATGTGTTAAAACAATGGGAGTTCATTCATATTGTCCTGCCAGATAAAATCTGGCATGAGACATTTGTTACTTCAACCTCTGTTGACCTTACACATTTGGACACAGGAAATGCTGAAATGTGAAGGCAATGCTGATAGCTGGGTCAAACATGTGGAAGAAAATCAGCAAGCTATTTAATGTTCCACATCTGAGACATGATGATTGGTTAAAACCTTAAGCGCAATGCTACAACCAAATCCGGAATAATTATCGATCGGAACGAGCTCCCGGTCCGAGCCTCGCTCAAGCTGTAATAATAACATTAACTGTCCCGCAAAGCCGTTCACCTTCAACCTCCCATTATCATGCAGCTCGGTGCTCAGACTCCATTTTTCTCCAGAGACCACTAGGGTTAAATACACAACTCCAGTACACATAAGCATCGCTGCCCCGGAGATAAACTACTGAGACGGGAGAGAGCCAGAAAAAGAAAAAGATGTCTTCAAAATGTGAGTGCTTTGAAAAGTGAAGGAGAAATACGATGAAAACGAGTTTGGGGAAGGACGGAGCGAGAGATGGTGTGAGGGAAATAAATCACAGTGTGAGACAGCGAAACTCACCCTGCAATTAGAGGTTAACCTCACACTTGTTTTACAAGGGCACCGCTCTTTCATGAAAAGGGCAATGCATATCACCCTCTAGGAGGGATGACTTACTCCCTTCTCTTATTGCCTTCTGATGCAAGCATTATTCGATTAGAATTATATTAGTTTGGAAATATTTCAAAATAAAAGCAATTTGGTGTTGTTTTCCTTCATGTCATCACATACGGAGGATCAAAGCACACAAAATGAAAAAAAAAAGTATTTGTTTTATTTTCTAATAATAAAGTCTTAAATAATTAAATGAACTTAAAAAAAAAAAATCAGATATAAAAATTTTGCAATAAAATCAATAATTAAAAATACTGATTCTTATGTAATATTCCATAAAAACATAACAATTGTGAACTAATTGTGATTATTTTATTGTATTTACAGCCATTTTTACAGTACAAAAAAGAGCAAATCTGCATAGTTTTGTGAAAGAAAAGTGATAAATGTGAAATAGTATCCATTTAACATTAACAATTTGCATTAGTATAAATAATTTCTAATAATAATATAACAATTTATATAAATGAATATAAAAGTGTCCTTGTTCTACAAAGCCTTCTATGTATCTAGAGAAAGGAAAAAAACTAATCTGCATACAGTTTTGTGAAATATTATCTATAGCATTTTAATAACTTACTTTAGTATATATAATACCTCATGAATAATCATTCATATAGTAAAAAAAACAAATCGGCATATAGTTTTGTGAAACGGATAAATGTGAAATATTATCCTTGTAACATCTTAACAATAAAAAAATAATTTATAATAATAGAAGGATGATGTGACACTGAAGACTGGAGTAATGGTGCTGAAAATTTAGCTTTGCATCACAGGAATAAATGACATTTTAAAACATATTTAAATAGAAAACAGTTTTTCTAAATTAATATTTCACAATACTACTGTTTTTACTGTATTTTAAATAAATGCAGCCTTGATAAACAGGTTCAAGTGTGGCAGCCACAAAAAAATGCTTAATTCAATTATTCAACTAAAATGGAATAAAATAAAATAAAACATAATTTACGTAAAGCAATTTATGTAAAATATGCCCACATGAGACTTGACCCCTGCTTGTTCTGTATCAGGAAAAAAAAGCATATCCAGCCCAACTGGCCACGAATTTTAATGGAAATAAGAACATAAGTTATTAAGTGTGTAGTAAATGTTAGGCAGGATCGTGTGCTGCCTAGTTTTAATGTTATTATTTTTACTTGATATATATGCATCAAATTAATTTTACACATGCGTTCCCTCACGGCAGTTGGTGGGGAGCCCCTAGAGCCACAATCTGAACACTGACTTCATGTGTGTTTGCGTGAGTGTGAGCATGTTAGTTCGTTGTTGCTCAGAGGCATATTCAAGCTCAGGTCACAGGTCTGTGGGCCAGCAGAGGGGCAAGAACCCACCACACACCCCAACCCCTCTTTCTCTCTGGGTCCCCAGCCAGACCGGCGGCCCTTATTGAAACCATATGTGAGGGGCTGAGATGGTTTTCTGCTCGGATTGAGGCAAACACGCAGAAAATTGTGGGAAGCAAACATAACCCCGGGACCTAGCGAGATACGCTAATTAAAACAACCTAACCAGCAAACAGAACATGCACACAAACCCACAGAGACAAAAACCTGACCGAGTTACTGTTAAAATAAATAAATACAATAAAAACTAGAACTTGCAAAGTCAACGTCTTGCTTCTCTAAACATCAAAGGTTTTGTGAAATATTATACCATTTAACAAGTTCCTTTAAAATAAAAACTTAAAATATAAAATCATATAAAATTGTATACAATACTAATTTATATATTAATATACAGTAAAAGTCAACTTTTTATAGTAATATAAAAACTCATATTTCATTTGGAATTTGGAACAGAATTTGGAAGGTGTTCAAGCTCTCTAGTGCTTGAGGTGCGCATTCACCCGTTAAACCACACTGACATTAACCATTACAAGCAATAATATTGTGTATAAACTCAGTAACCTCAGTCTGATAAAGATGTTTGGAAGCTTATCTGGAAGACACTGTGCAGAAGGTGTGCATGAAACACTTGTCCAGTTTTGGTAAAAGTGTTCTTGTTCTACAAAGCCTTCATTGTATGTGGAGAAAAGAGACAGACGAAGACTTAAAGCATATTTGATACTAGGCTAATAATAATTACTGCAAGATGATAAGCAGATAAACAATTTGCCATCACGCAGACATCAAAAGTACCCTTGGGAAAAAAAATCTTGTTTTACATGCATCAAACTATGGCTGTGCAGATATAATCATACACAGTATATCAGGGGTTTTCAAATTCCCAGAGGGACGCAAGAGCATCAGCAGAAAATTTGAGAAAAAAAAATCAATAGTGAAATATTACTACAAATTAAATGGACTGTTTTCTATTTTAATATTTAAAAATGTTTTTTGAACATGAAACATGATCCTTCAGAAATCATTCTAATATGGTGCTCATTCTCTTATTACTTCTTCAAAAAAAATACATTTCATTTTATATATATATATATATATATATATATATAATGTATTTATCAGGGATGTCAAAGATAACTCAAACTTAAAATATTGGCATTGAAAATATAAAAGCCAATTGTTTAATTTTAAAAGGTGTTGTCTTTATAATATCAAGATATCACAAATATCATATTTTTCTCACCCAGCATAAATGGGTCTTTACAATATGTATTTATGCATTTCACAACACTCAGATTCACTCGTGCATTTTCTGCCATTTCAATTGCAATCCAATTGTGTATATCTTATCATGAGGCTGTGATTGATACTTAGCCCTACAAACACACTCGAAATCAATGATCAGATGACTATGTAATATTAACACCTATGATTGCGTTAATATTTCTGACTGATGCGTCACAGTCTGAGCTCCAATACTGCACATGTGGAGCTCTTGTTTAGGATCAGGTGGAGAATCGTCTGTGTAAAGCATACTAAATATCTATCGACAAAACCATTATGTGCTTGAGGTGATTTAGTTGATCGTTATGACGCTGGACAGAAATATCAACATTTCAAGCCGCTCTGAGGGTCCCATTCCAGAAAGCTTGGCGAGAGGAGCTAGTCTTGTGATTGTTACGTGATTGTGCTGCAAAGCATTGTGGGTAAAGGAATAATTTAACAGCAGTGCTAGACAGGAGTCCCCAGCATGAGGAATGAATCAAAAGGATGACGGATTGGAGTCGAACAGGAATGGGAGTCTGAAGTGCACACCAACAACATGAACTATACATCAATCTCTGTATATTACACGCTGCTACCTCAAGTGTTCATATGTGAGTGTGTGCGTGTGAGACGGCTCTTTTCTACACATACGAACGTCTGTATCCAATTCGACTCCTCAGGAAGACCCAGACAAATGAAGTGTCTTGTTCAGCGCTATCACATAAGAGGATTCCTCTAATGCTGATCAACAGCCTTGTGAGAAGACCCGCCAAAAGCAGTCCCTGGGAGAGTGGAAAGAGTGGACTCTGTAGACTCTGAGGCACATACAGAGTCTACTCATCACACACACAGCTAAACCTCTCTACACCTTGGCCCAAACATCCCTACACTACATCAGCACCATCTGCAAACCAGACACAATTCTCCTTGGGTCATTTTGTTCAAGCCGCAAATAGTCTCACGTAGACTTCTGACTGACGACATAAAGTCTGGTCCACTCCGCAACTTATCCTGCTGAAGATACTTAGACTGGACATTGCTGTCTGACCAACATGTTAAAAAACAACATGCAAAATGATGTTTAAGGGCATAAATAAATTGACAAAAGCATTATAGGCTACCAAGTGCACCAAACAAATGCCACAAAACTTTCATTTCATTACTAGCTCTTCTGAGAAAACCTGTTCATGTTAACTCGCGTAAAGTCAGCCAATCAGATTGGAGCTTGCTATTTCGTATCAAAACATGGTGTCACTTTACAAAACAATTCATTTTTTAACATTAGTTAACAAACTATCAATTAAAAATATTTGTATAGCATATATTAATCAGTGTTAATTTCAGCATTTGCATTATAAATATCAAAAGCTGAATCTGTTAATATTATTTAATGGAGCTGAGCGGAACATTTATATGCGACCCTGGAGCACAAAACCAGTCTTAAGTTGCACAGAGATATTTGTAGCAATAGCCAAAAATACATTGTATGGGTCAAAATTATAGATTTTTCTTTTTTGCCAAAAATCATTAGGATATTAAGTAAAGATCATGTTCCATGAAGATACTTTGTAAATTTCCTACCGTAAATATATCAAAACTTCATTTTTGATTAGTAATATGCATTGCTAAGAACTTCATTTGGACAACTTTAAAGGCGAGTTTCTCATAATTTTGATTTTTTTTTGCACCCTCAGATTCCAGATTTTCAAATAGTTGTATCTCAAGCAAATATTGTCCTATCCTAACAAACCATACATCAATGGAAAGCTTATTTATTCCGCTTTCGGATGATGTATTAAATCTCAATTTCGAAAAATTGACACTTAAGACTGGTTTTGTGGTCCAGGGTCACATATAATTAACTAATGTGAACAAAGATTAATAAATACTGTAATAAATGTATAGTTCATGGTTAATTAATGTAAGTTAATGCAATTTTATTATAAAATTTTACCCATTTACCAAACAAAATTTGTTATATCATTAATTTTTACTAATTTTGTCATTTTTCTTATTTCTATATATTTGAATAAAAGTTCAATAATGTAGTAATCAAAGCCATTTTAAGTCTGACAAACAGCACCACATGTCCACAATTACAGTTAACTATAAAACAAATGTATTTACTCATTATGTACGGATGTTTGGCTCCATTGTGAAGAATTCTGCGTAAATTAGAGCATCCGGAGAATTCATTAAAAACAGTGAAACAAACTTAATGGCAAATGGTACATTAATGGTGGCATTTCAAACACTGTATTAATTTATTATCACCCTGTTTGATTTCATTTATTGACATTTTTAATAATAGTAATAAAATAATATCACCTAATGTTTCAGGAAGTACTATTTTCTGGATAAATCTAGGGTAAACAACTTATTTTAAAGTGTCTTTTTTTTTAGTTCTAATTTCTCATATTTCTAATCAAATTCTAATTCCACACACTACCTCAATTCAAATTCTGGAACTGAATGGAATTTCAAAAGGCATCCTCATAGTTGAAATGGCGTGCAACCTGGCAAGCACCAGTGGAGTAGATATGAAATATAAGGCTCATTGCCCCAGTGGGAGCCGGATTAGCAGTTTAGTTTGAGGTTTGGAGGGAGCTGGATCTTTTTTTCTCACCAACAGCCTCGGCAACAGCTGGTCTGCCACGTCACGGTTGACATGCAAGCCTCCATGCCAGCACCAGCCCTCTTTAATACACAGCCAGTATGGGAACAGCACCTTTATCCATTTCAGCTGGAGGCACAATGGGCTCAGGTGGAGGATAGAAATGAAGTCTCCGTGCCTTCACACGTGTGCTGTAAATCATTCACTCATATATGCCACAGTTCAAATAAACAGAAACTCTGCCAGCCATCCAACTAGCTGAGAGACAATAAACACAAACCGGTATGGATCAATGCTAATACATGTATGTATATACTCACACATTCACGTCACACATCATTGTGAAATATGCTGAGGAATGTGCATGGCAAGCATGTTTAATGCCTTCTAATCAGATAAAATAAAGACAATAAAAAAAGATCACAGAGTAATGAGGCAGGGCTAAAGAACTGGATGGCCACGCTCTGAAAACATCTGATTGAAGTTATATTAAATCCAGCCCTGACAAATAACGTTTTACCATCAGAAACCCACTGCAGTATTGCTAGAGTTGTCTAAAGCAATTAAACTTAATTTTTCACCAAATATTGGTTAAAACTATATCAAGCATGAACATATACTACCATAAAAAATGTTTAAGGTCGGTACGTTTTTGTAAAGTCTTTTTAAAATAAGTGTCTTATGGGAAGCAAATCCACACTGCACTGCAGGTCAAACATACACACTTCCACCTGTTAGCCACACAGTCCACTGTGACCAATGAACAACAGCAACATAAACAGAGGGATAAGTCAGACAAATTGATCTCGGGCAGGTCCAAGACCTCTGGGGCTCTTTGCCTTCAGTGTCAACTAGAGATCAGAGGAAGGGTGGAGCGAGAAAGAGAGGAAAGAAACTGAGAGGAATCTGAATTCATTTGCTAAGAAACACTTTCAGCATTCATGGTCTCATGATAATTCGCATGTATTTTACGTAAAATGTGGTTCTATAAAACGTACATTTACGTACGTTTTTACAGGCACTAAAACGTACAATACTGACGTATTTTCAGCCTCTAAACGTACAAATACTTACGTATTTTCAGCTACTGACGTATTTTCAGCCTCTAAACGTACAAATACTTACGTATTTTCAGCATTTAAACGTACAAAACTGACGTATTGACGACACCTAAAAATGAATCCTTATGAATACTGAAATCGCGGCATTAACTGCAATATTGTTTTTAGTTGTCATATGAATTACCTTGTTTTCAGTTGCATTAAATTGTTTACTCATTTACTTATGAAATGATAACATTTCGTTTTGTTGTGATTTCTGCTGCCAGCTCGTTTACAAGAATATGCCTACATAATGTTAAACACAACTTCACTTTAAACCTTAAAATAAATAACATTTCTGCACTCGTTTGACCTTTACTGTCATGTAATGTTTACTTTGTTTGCCATGGGCCACAAAAGGCGTTTTCTCCGACATGCTGTGACTGACAATAGAACTATAAAATACACCAAAAACATTTACATTTAGTCATTTAGCAGACGCTTTTATCCAAAGCGACTTACAAAATGAATCCTTATGAATATTGAAATCGCGGCATTCATTTTATTAGTTTTTAGTTGTCATATGAATTACCTTGTTTTCAGTTGTATTATTAAATTGTTTACTAATTTACTTATGAAATGATAACATTTCGTTTTGTTGTGTGATTTCTGCTGCCAGCTCGTTTCCAAGAATATGCCTACATAATGTTAAACACGACTTTAGTTTAAACCTTAAAATAAATAACATTTCTGCAATCGTTTAACATTTACTTGTCATGTAATGTTTACTTTGATTGCCATGGGCCAGAAAAGGCGTTTTCTCCGACATGCTGTGACTGACAATAGAACTATAAAATACGCCAAATCCACAACATAATTACGAAATGAAACAATTTTATTAGTGCGCTGTAATCCAAATCTTCCGAATCCATACGACTGTGAGTAACAGACCCAAATCCAAGCCTTTTTTCGGCGATCTTCTTCTCCATCTCGAGCAGCGAGTCCAGTGACCGTGAGTAGCAAAGCCCGCGCTGACTGATGTGCTCTTTACAAATTCAAATGTTGCCGCTTCAAACGACAGGTTTTACGGCAGGATAATCGAACGCTCATTGGCTCTTGCCTGCATTCGTCACAGATTGCGACATGCCGTGTTTCTGGTGAGGTGTGTTTGAATAATGCGCGCGTGCCTTCACGAGTTCACGGAGTGGATCGGGAAAATTATCTGGATAATATTTTCAGCGATTAACAACATAAATTCTGCTCTGGATCACACAAACCTACTGTATTCCGCCAGAGAGGACTTCGGGTGCAACGCATCGTCATTTGGATTACTTTTGGTACTGCTTTTGACATTTTTGCAATAAATAAAAGATTGTAATTCCATTTATCTGTGTGTCATGTTTTTCTTATACTGTACAGAAATGTTTAGGTTTATAGGTAGGAGTGGAATTAGCGGCTATAAAAATATTTTAATGCTATATTGTTACTAAATGGTTATTTTCCTGCGTATTTCGGTCATTTGCGTTTTATATTCGCTATATGGGTAGGTTAAGGTTTGGGGGTAGGTTAAGGGGTCTAAAAATCTAAATTGCGTATTAATAAAATGATAAAAATGCATATTCGCTATAAAATGGGTAGGTTTAGGTTTGGGGGTAGGTTAAGGGGTCTAAAAATAAAAATCGCTTATTGACAAAATGATAAAAATGCATTGATACGAATATCTTGATGATATAAAAGATACGTAAATATTTTTACGTTTTTTAGCTAAAAATACGTAGCGATTTGTACGTTTTAAATGTTGAAATATGTCTAAATTGTACGTTTTAGCATTAATAAAAACGTACAAAAGTGTACGTTTTGTGCTTGTAAATGTTACGTATTAATACCTACGTATAAGCATGAGACCAGGCTGGTCAAACACTGACACAATGCAATAAAGAACAATGACGCAAAACACACTCTGACAAATCCCCTTCAGCTTAACAATATTCAGGTAAGTGCATTTCACTAAATGGTTTCAAAACACTGTAACTTCAGCAAGTATTCTTACAGAATCCAGTTATCTTCTATCTATGTCAGTGCTTCTCAACCAGGTGGCTGCAGGATAGTTAAAAATTATTTCAATTCATGAATATTCATATTATTTTAATAATATCAAAATATTCTAACTTAATTAAAATGATTTTTCTTTTATTATATACTTTATTTTCTCAACAACTACTGTTTTATTAAAAAAAAAACAAAGCTCTTTTGAAATCACAAAAATAATTGTGGTTAATTCATTTAACCCTAAAACTGGCAACTTATCCTGTGGGATACAAACATTTGAGAGGCTGTGGGGAGAGGCAGGGAAAGTGTAGGTCTCATTTCTTGGTTTCATGTTGAAAGGGTGTTTGTTGTGAATATTTAGAAGATTTGACTTTGTTCATACATTCTTTGTTTAGCTCACGGGCAGCATTTAAAACTGCATGGCCGCCTGTAGTGGAAAATCTACTCACCCTCCGATAAAAGTTGATCTACTTCACATATTTACACATGTTGGAGGGGACTTACCTGTTTAAAAAGTTGTTGTTCAGAATTAGCTTATTAGGTTTACATTGAAATTTTATGAATTAAATGCTTACATTTTTTGTAATCTGTCTCTAACTGTTTGTATCTCAGGGGATACGTCGCCCTTTTAGGGGTATAAATCAAGATATAAAAACACATATATATATACTCTGTGATTTTGTGGCTTGTGTTTTAGAAAATCAAATATTTTGGGAATTTGACAAAACGCATATCGTTGGAAAGGTCTGACAGTCAAGGTTCCATATTTGGTGACTGTTTTGTAATAGAAGTGATATTGTGACAGAAAATTATTGATTTGTGACAGAAAACTGCATTAGAAAAATTCAATAGAGTTTGGGTGTAACCCAGTGGTTATTTTTGGTATAGTGCCCAAACAAAATCTCACAGGAACCACAATTTTGGTGATATCAACTTCAAATTTGGAACATAACTTGGTTAGACATATGGCTTAGATTTTATAGCAATTTGAAGTGCAACATATTTTATAAAGTATTTATTTTATATACAATTAAAAAAATTAGTATACTGAATTATCTTTACTGCAAACTTAAACTTCTATAACTTTTTTATACTTTCTTTTTTTGAAATGCTTTCATTTTCAGCAATAATCTGCTATGTATCTTCTTTAAAAAGAGACCAACCTTCGGTCTGTATTCCAAAGCGTTCAGGAATTACAACCATGTTGTAACAAGCATTGATAAACTAGTGTTCTGTTTTAATGTGTTCTGTTTCAGTTAATTTATACCCCCAAACTGGCAACGTATCCTGTGGGATACAAACATTAAAATCAAAATGAAAAGTCATGTTTTGAAAAAAAATGATCAAGTTGTATTATTTGTGTCCCAATAAGATGGAAAATAGCAATAAATAAAATTTCTGATGTCTCTTTTTAGGTCTTGCCATTTTTAGGGTTAGTATACTTCACGTATATACTTCAACATTACAGAGTGGTAAAAAATGAGGTTTGGAATGACATGAGGGTGAGTAAATGATGCCAGCAGTTTCTAACTGTATCATTGTTTGAATCTGAGGAAATGCTGAGGGAAATACTTTTTTGGACATCTCAGCAACAACTAATGCTGAAGTTGACAGGAGCGCAGCTCAAGGCGTAGGTGTTTCATAACTACATTTATACAGGGTTGCCAGTTCTCCTCTCCTCCCCTTCCCTCCGCTCTCACATCTGTGCTGATATACTATGAGCTCTGTCAGATGGCAACCAATGTATCTCCAACAGCACTCTTCTTCTGTCTGTCTGCCTCTCTCAATCTCACACTCCCTCTCGGGTGAGAGTCATGAGAATGCGATATGATCAGATCTCTCCGTCAACATGACAGAAACATTACTTAGAAAATCCATATTATTCATTTTTAATACTATGGTTTCATTGCAGCAAAAAAGGCCAAGAGATATAAGCGTAGGATACAAAAAAGGAAGCCACATGAAACAGTTTTATCTTCTATCTTCAGCATTCATTAAGCTGATTAAAATTGTGATGTTTTATGTTCCTAGAAATCTAAGTGCTGTATCTTTTCAGCTTCCACGCTGACGGTTATCAGATTTGCCCTAAACCTGTTATGCCCTCTAGTGGCCGAAACCAAGAAACACAGCATAAGATAGAGCCCTACAACTTGTATTTGTGTAATATGTCTTGTGTTTATATTCCAAGTCTTTTGGAGTCAGGTGGTAGGTTTGTGCGAGGAGCAGAAACAAACTGAAGTCATTTTTCACTGAAAATCTTCTCCCATTAACCGTTGTAACTGGATTACCGAGGCAGAACTCAAGAATCAGTCTGGGTTGTAAACAAATCATTCAGAACTCATTAACAAAAAAAGTTGCCACAAAAGAACCATTCATTCATGAATTGAACTTTGAACTTAAAGGGTTAGTTCACCCAAAAATGAAAATTCTGTCATTAATTACTCACCCTCATATTGTTTCAAACCCATAAGATTTTCGTTCATCTTCAGAACACAAATTAAGATATTTTTGATGGAATCTGAGAGCTGTCTGACCGTCCCATAGACGGCAACGCAACTGAAATGTTCCCAAGTCCAGAAACGTAGCAAGGAGATCTGTAAAATAATCCATGTGACATCAGTGGTTCATCCGCAATTATACGAAGCTATGAGAATACTTTTTGTGCGCAAAAGTAAAAAAAAGAACGACTTTATTCAACAATTCGTCTCCTCTGCATCACCCTTGCGCCATTTTGGAGAATATCCGCTGGACATAAACAGCGTATGCTATTCTGTGTCAGTTGCGTCACGCGGATCTGTTGTTTTCATTCGAATCAAAGAGCAAACAACGTAGGAAACAGATCCGGCGTTTACTTATTTACTTATTTTTGATCCAACAATAATCTTGGTGAGCATACGAGACTTCTTTCAAAAACATTGATGGTAACTGTTGTGATTTACCCTTGACTATTAATTTATATTGACATCATGTCTCATGTGTGACAGAATTTATTTTCACGCCAGGGATTTTGTTTGTCATTTAACTGCTTGCCATCCCGTCTCTCTTCTCGTGATCAACTAGTGCGTATCGGTGGGCTGTATCTCATCACAACCTCTTGTCCAGGGTTCTTTAATGAATCTGCATAATGGAGAAGACCCCAATTAAATCCTTGCGTGAGGAGGACTCGGCATCCAGAGTAAACAAACTTACCCTGACAGGGTTGCGGTGCTGGATAAGATAGCGGGCCAAGAAAATGAATTAGCTTCCTGACACACGTCAAAGCCAATCCCAAGGAAGAAGCGGGGCACCTCTCGGCACCTCTATTTTATCTGGCCCTTAGTATTCAGCCTCAGCAGCCCGCTCTCATCCAAAATCTATTCATTTATTCAGAAGCCCTTGGAGAAATCAGAAAAAGCTTGTTGTTCTTTTTTCTTTATGTCCAGATGGAGTTTGCGTGAATAACGTGTGTTAAGCGAGGCAGAAGATAAGTACAGGATGGCCCCGCAGTGAGAGACAATATCACCTCACGAAAAAATGAGTGTCACCTTCATGCAGACAACAAGTTTTCTTTGATTTCGAATATTTCACTCCCTTTATCTTTGTCTTCTGTCAGTATGTGACATGAAGGAGGAGAAAATAAATTCGGAAAACAAATGAAAAAATATGAGCTTTGCCTATAACTCAATACGCATTATCATGCGATGCAGGTGTGCGAGGAAGCAGATGATTAATCAAAGGGCGAGAATGAGAGATCCATTTAAAAAGGCATCTTCTCTTGGGTGGGAGCGGGAGGGATATGGTGTGTTTCACCTTGTGGTTGCTCTTTCTGCTGCTTGTTCCATTGCTAATTAGTTTCATTAGCTACATAAATTGTTAATACAAAAAAAAAAAAGATGCTTGAATGAGCAAACTGAAATTCAGAATAGAAAAGGGGCAACAACTTGCTTGAGGGAACCCAAAAATAAAAATTCTGTCTTCATTTACTTACTGCAGAACACAAAAAAGACAGTTTTAAGTCAGTTTTCACTGTTTTTAACCATATAATGAAATTCAGTTAAGTTCAAAATAACACTGAAGCCATTTGACTTTCATTTTATAGACAAAAAAAACACTGAGACTGAGGTTAGAAATGACATGAGGGTGAGTAAAGTACAATTTTTAGAATTTTTTTTCTAATATAGAATTTTTTTTAATTCAGTGAACTGGCCAAACGGGTTTGCAAAACAGTCAATTTGCTTTTGTTTGGACCGTTCTTTCACTGATTTATCTTTAGTTGTTTCTCAGTCAGTAAAACAAGCGGACAGTATTGAGATGCTTAAGATCACAGAGAACAAACAGCACTGAATGAAGTGGATATTTACCTACAAACATTCTCATTTGTTTTACAACCTTTAAAATATATCTGAAATCCTCTTCGTTCTGCTCATGTGTAATGTTGCTCTAACTGAGCATTTGGTCTGAAGTCTTAAACAAGTGTGCAATAGTTACATGAATACTAGACATACTTAATCAAATTAAAACATTGAATATATGTTCATGTTGAGTTTTTGAACTTTTTTAGTTTTTGCAAAAAAAAAACCTGTGTACCCTCCTGCACGCAGCCATGCATTTAAGAGGTACTCATATCAAATGTCAATATCAAAAGCATTTGAATAATTATGTGAATAACAGACTATCAGTACTTGATGTGTAGAGGAAAGCCAGCCTACCTCCCTAAGTACTGTACTGCCATAACCTCTGTACAAGCCTCTGAAACCCTGCAATGAGAAATCAGAAAGGGTTGTCATCTCTAAGCAAACAAAAAGACATGGTATTTTCGTCTGGTTTTAGCTGGTTGCTTTACAAAATGACTTATTTATCAATCAATCCACCCGTGCATCTGTCTATAACATGACAGCTCAAGTGAACTCAAGTGCACTGCAAGTTCACTGTAAGTCAAACTGAAGGTATACACATACAATACCTCTTCTTGTAGTGTATTCAGCAGCACCCGGTAGGTATTGAGAGAGGGACTGGCCTGTGTCCTCTGCTTTACTACTTCAGTCGGGACACGGATCAGACAGGCGACCTGTGTAAGAGGAAGAGAACACTCATCAATATGTCAAATGGTCAAAAATTTTGACAAATATGTCAAAAGAGAAATACTCAAGTACACAAAAGGGCTGTTTGAAAATAGGAAATAAAATAACAAATGTATAGTTTATAAAAGCAGATTAATATTTACAACTGAAAAAAAAAAAAAATCTAAAAGTGGATCAGGACAAAATACATTTGGTAAAATTTCCAAAAGCAAAGCCTTGGATTTACACATTTCAAAATAATAGATAAAAACTTAAGTAATATATAAAATTACTTTAAAATTTGTTTTAAAAATGCATTTTAAAAAGTTTTGCGTAAAAGTACTGCTTGGAATATGACCACTATCTACACACACACATAAAATGTGTGTATACATATAGTGTGTAGTGTATATGTCAAATGTTTAATAATAATAAAAAAATGACACAAATAAAAATATTTAATATATGACATATAGTAAAATTCATTAAAAAAAAAAAGAAGTTATTTTTACTGAAAAAAATATATACCAAAAAGGAGGGGGGGGGATTGTGATTAAGAATATGATTTCTGAAAATGTCTAAATCTGGCAAATTAGACTCCTGTATTATTAGAACACATCACAACATCTGACCATTAACACAACAGCATTTAATTGTACATAAACGCAGTCATTATTAATATGTTCATGTAAGCAGTATTAACAATAAAAACTCATAAATGACTAACAAAATGCCCACAACTCATACCGTAACGCACAACAACTGAAATATAGTCTCCTATATAATTCTACTACTAAACATGCCTTGTCAGTAGCAGAAGTGGTGGCATTATTCAAGCTCATTCTTCACGGCCGCATCCCCCTCCAAAACTACACTTGTGGTGCATTACTTCTGATCCTCTCCATGCTGGGGGGCGGAAATACCAGCATGAACCGAGAATGGAAAGCAATCTCCGCAACCACAGGGAGTTCACCGGGCCCACCCAACAGACCCCCAGGCTCACACTGGATCTGTGGGGCTAGATGTAATCTCTTCTGAATGACAGAGCGGGCGTGGGGTGCTACTACGAGAGAGGTCGGGTCTGCTGAGAGCCCAGCTGACAGCCTATAGGCACGGTGTGTGTGAACAAGCTACGGTAGTTTGCACTCTGTATGACTCTGGCAGGCGGCAGAGCATCTTCTTGCACACTGCAGTTACCGAATGAATGGCCACTTGGCTTACAGAACAGCATGCAAGACTATGGTACGGCCGGCGTGACACAAATGTGGAAGAACCAGCTGAGGGAATCTGTATTTACGTTGAGAAAAGTAAGCTCAGTTGGAAAGGTTTATATTTTAAGGCAAACGCGTGTAGCAAGAGTGCCATCCAGCGGTCAAATGAGGGAACTGCAACCATCGGTCTGTTAGGCAAACTGACAGGGACCATTTTACTAAGCTCATTACATTCTCTTTTTGCTGGGTTAACATTTATGAAACACTAAACATCGCGTCTCTTCGTGTAATTCTCAAAAGGATCAAAATTACGGCAGTAAATAGAGAGGGAAGTGGATATGACAAGTAATTCTTGCAGTAATTGAATTGGCGTGCGCGAGTGCGCACTGCAGCAATTTCATATCATCTCACAGGGGAGTTGATGGAGGACTGGTGAGAGATTATATCAGATCAATTACCGGCATTGTGTATTACTGGGTAATTTACAGAGAGCAGTGAAGAGGAAAACTAGCTGAGGACGTTTTAAAATAAGTGGAAGTCAAAAAGTTTCACTGTGTTTATGGACGTAGGCCTACCTGTATGCGACCAGTCACGCGATTATCGAGGTAATGACTTTAAGGCTGTTTTACTAATTAGTTTACAAATTAAGGTCTAATGGTTATACTGTTTATTGTGAGATGCATTTATCTTTATCTGGTAGTCATTTGGAGGCGGTTAATTAGTCGCTGCCTCTGCTGAAGCGCGTGAACCCTGAGGACTAAACTCTCATTTCCATGTCGACGCGACGACCAGAGGCCAGCACTCACCACGACTGGAAGGTCGATGAAGAAGCGGGGGCAATTAAAGCGAGGCACACTGCTTATTTTAGCACTAGGTGAATCAGTTCAGAGCCGTTTGTCTTTCCTCTTGCTGTTCTGTACAACACACACCTGCAGAGGGACGACTGAATGCTGCACACCGATCAAGACATGCAAACACAATTCAGTTGTTTTGATTTGCCTCTGCACTTTATACAGTAAAACATATTTAGTTTCACTACTATTATTTATGAACATTTATATGAAGTTTAATAAATAAAAAAAATCACTGTAAAACATGCATAATACCTTGACTAATTATACCCAACACCATATAATCAGTTGTTTCTGTGCATAAGTAACACAATTATGATATATTATGCATTGTAAAGTCATATCTATCTATTTTAATTAACTATAGTTAAAATTATAATAACACATGATCATTCTTAACTATTCATGGTTTTGCCAGGCTGCATAGTTAAATGCAAGATCTACATGCTATTTAACGTGTTATATCAACCTTACACCACAAAGTGTAACCGAGAATTGATGTCAATTTATTATAACTGGTTAAAATGAAATAACACTTTAGAATGCATTTTGTAAGGCATTAATAATTCATTTGAATAATTTTAGGATTTAAATTATATATACAAGTTTCAAGTAAAGATCAACAGAAGTGTTATAGCTACACTACCATTCAAAAGTTTTTTGCCACAAAAGAACGATTCATTCATGAATTTTTTTTATTATTATACAGCAAGGGTACATTAACTTGGCCCTTAACTTGAAATTATTAAATAAACTTGGAAGTTTATAATGTAAGAAAATATTCTTTATTTCAAATAAATGCTGCTCTTTTGAACTTATCCTGAAAAAAATGCCTTTTTCCCCACTATTAAGCTAAATGAAACGGTTTTCAATACTGAAAATAATAAGATTTTTTTCTCAAGCAACGAAATCTGCATGATTTCTGAAGGATCATGTGACACTGAAGACTGGAGTAATGGCTGCTGAAAATTCTGCTTTGCATCACTATCATGGCCGGACTTACCATTGGGCTTGAGTGGGCCCCGCCTTGTAGGGGGCCTCGCCTTTGCCCGTTTATGTTTGTTTGATTTGTTCATTATATGCCAGTCAGAATTCAGAAATTATTAGCCACATTTCCACTGCGCACGCAAGATCTAAACGAGCCCGCCGGGGCTACAGCTTACAACTACGACCTTCGAGGCCACAATCAAACAGCATAAACTGGTATTGATGTGATTATTTCACATAGAAGAAGGACACACGTATTGAATCGCATCTGCACCGATTGGTTTGTTATCACATGGCTACTTTAAACAGCTCCATTAAGCCTTTAGCCCCAAAGAGCGCACATTTAGATAGATAATGCTAAATTCTCAAATGTTCACACCTCATTTCTTTACAGAGGATGATTCTATATTACTATATTAATGTTCCACTAAATTATGCGATCATCTGATGAGTTTTGAGCGCTCTCTCTCGTCTTACTGCCATTACACATAGTGGGGAAGAAAAGAAGTGGGGTCATCAAAATGATTTTAAATAAAAAAATAGCAATTTAATGAGTTTCTGTTTTTATAACATAG
The DNA here is from genome assembly GCF_001515625.1 of Sinocyclocheilus rhinocerous. Classification (NCBI taxonomy): domain Eukaryota; kingdom Metazoa; phylum Chordata; class Actinopteri; order Cypriniformes; family Cyprinidae; genus Sinocyclocheilus; species Sinocyclocheilus rhinocerous. The sequence goes on from NW_015641018.1 coordinate 728,521, forward strand.
TTATGCCTATGATATAGGACTTAGCCTATCACAGTCCTGTTTTTTTGTTTGTTTTTTTCGAATATCTGCACGATTGCAAATGTACAATAAACAACAACTTACAGAGTAACTTTCAGACACAAAATTCCATTTTGCTCCGTCAGAAAGAAAATAGAACAAACAGCAGAACCGCTGCGTCTCCGAACAACAGTGTTTTGTTCCTCAGCGTTACAC
>NW_015641018.1:729132-729320 GCF_001515625.1 Sinocyclocheilus rhinocerous
ATGTACAATAAACAACAACTTACAGAGTAACTTTCAGACACAAAATTCCATTTTGCTCCGTCAGAAAGAAAATAGAACAAACAGCAGAACCGCTGCGTCTCCAAACAACTTTTTTCCAACAAGTTTTGTTTCTCAGCGTTACACGGACCAGCAAATGATTCAATCAGGCTATAAGTACAGTCGTTTGC
>NW_015641018.1:730415-730883 GCF_001515625.1 Sinocyclocheilus rhinocerous
CAATCACAGTGCACTGGGTCAGCTGGCCAATCAGAGCGGACTGCGCTTGTCAAAGGAGGGGGCTTTGTAGAAAACGAAGCGTTTGAGAGAGGCGGGGCATAGAGGACCTACAATAATGTACAGTATTTGAAAAATAATGTGTTTTTTAAACATTAAAGCATGTCAACATATTCTGTTACACCAAATACACAAAATAATGATCTTTAAAAAAGCATCATATGACCCCTTTAAAAAGTAGGTTATTTCATTTTTACAATCATTCAATATTTTCTACATTAAAATGTTTTATTTAAACTTAACATTTATGCACAATCCATCTATGAATTTTGTTGATAGTGATTTAATTTGATTGTTAATAGCCAGCATGTATTTTTATTTGATTTAATTTATTGATTAAATAAGAACCTGACATAAGAGGACACAGATATGACAATAACTTTTATAATACTAATAAGCCAACATCTCTGG
>NW_015641018.1:731094-779684 GCF_001515625.1 Sinocyclocheilus rhinocerous
AATACATCCTGTTTATTATATTATAATGAATATTTAATATTACATTTAAACTTTGAATATAGCCTAGACATGTTGCCTATTAATTGTACTATTTATGAACCTCAAAGCATATGTTTGTGTATTTTGTGTTACTCCATAATGATGTTCTATTTGAGGGCATTTGTAGTGTAGGTATAGAGCCCAAACATAACCTCAAGCCCAGGGGCCCTCGTCCCCCTAAGTCCTGCCCTGATCACTATATATATATGGTGAATATATAATTTGTTAATATACAGTTTTTAACTGTATTTTGATCAAATAAATGCAGCTTTGGTGAGTTTTTAATGTTTTGAAGAAAGACCCCAACTTTTGAATGCAAATGTGTTAAATTATTTATAACATAATATTTTTATAGTATTTCTCAACACTTGCCTTTTTACCCACAAACCTGAAGCCACTTTTTGAATCCCAGTACACTTCTATTAGCATAAAATAAACCACTTGTACATGCTAAGGTCGCTCTCACAGCTGTGTCTCCAGACATCAAGAGAAACAGCTGGAACATTCCGAACGGTCCGTGAACTCGGAACACGTGCCTCCCAGCAGAGTCTCAGGAAGTTGGAATTACAACAGGCATCTGGAACAATCTTCCACAGATCATCCTTCAGGTGCTTTAAAAAACAACAACAACAGCCTCTCGGGTCTTTATGGAGCGCTGCCTTCCCAAAACCTATCTGCACAGACCAATATGTTCCTGACACGTCCCCCATCTCGTCCTTTAATAATACCAGTGCATGTGCAGAAATCAAATTTTTAACCCAACACTTCAATTGCATATTTTTTTATATTTCAGAGACCTGCCAGGTGAGAACAAGAAGAGGGGGTGTGAAAAGGCTGAAAATGAGCCACAGTACAACGCTCAGGCTTGATTTGAGCAATAAATCACAGGCAATCGTATGGGCGATGCATGGATTATTTGCTGTGCCAAGCTTAGCGGGTTGCCAGTCGGCCTCTTCTAAGTCATGCCACATCTGTTTTCACCCCACAGCCATAAGGAGAGACAAGGTTTACGAAATGTACGAAAAGTGCTCCTTCAGCTTGACAAATGAGCTTTCGGAGAGTGTGTTGATAAATTTGAATGAAGATAAATCTGAAATAATAGCTAGAGATAACAGCCTGCTCTGGTCCTGACAGATACCATCAGCCAGTGCATTCTTTATATAGCACAAATACACACATACAATGATACTGAGAAGGAAGTGACAGAAATCACCATTGCTATTATTAGACAATATTACACCACAAGGCTGTTGAATGCATTATTCTGATTGGTTGACGAATGTTCTAAGGTGTGCAATTATTTTCCAGTAAACGCACCGCTATGAAGTAGTTCTAGGTTTGTTGACTGCATTACGCTTCCTTAACACTTTGCGAAAAGATTTCAATTATTGCAAAGGTCCTTATAGCCTACAACAGCAAATGAACCAAAACCCACAGTAACACTAACCAGGCTAACGAATATGACAAACCACAAAAATGACAAACAATTCCCATGTTTTTACCACAGACACAAACAAACCCGCAGAGAAACTTGTTGTCAGCACTGCCTCGCAATTAACGTATTTGATCAAATTGCAATTGAAAAGCTACATGAAATTTTTCATTAGCGAGGAATTAACATTGCTGTTTTTGAAGCTGTTAAACTTACAGCATTGCTATTTGTAAAGACGCTGCTGCTAAACACTTTCGATTACTCATCAGCCGTATTTCTTACATATAGAAACCTTTCATATAGTTGTGTGAAGAGACAAGCTGGACTTAAGGGAGACTGGTGAAGGTGTATAAAGTGAGGATAAAGTTTCCAGACAATTAAAATCTTTCTGGTTGCAGATGGGAGGATGTTACGAGGCATATGTGATGCTACAAAGGCATCTGAATCAAAGGCATCTGAGCTTAAAGTCCTGGATCTACACTGTGTTTGATTAGTGTGCTAGTGCTAACCTTAAAGGGTCAACCAGATAACTATGACAGTACAGCAGCAGCAAAGATTCTGGAAAAGTAATGGGGAAATGTACAAAGTAATAGGAAATACTCAAAGTGATTATTGCACAAACAGGAAACAAAATTGACTGATGCAAAATTGGGCCAGAAAACTCCAAATCCAAATTTTAAACTAACGAGTAAAATCATCTCCCGTTAGAAAACCTATTAGTGAGAAGTTGTATAATGGCAGGAGTTATGTAAGTAAGATGACTTTGTCTTCTGCTCCAGACGGCCTGAGGGGAAGACTTTCGTGGTTAAACTCCAGGATTACAGGCTTTGAACGGGGCAACGTGTACCCACAACACACTGGGATTCAGCTGGGGCTCTGCTGTTAAAATCCCCCCTTTGAAGTGTGCAAATCCTGCTGCACCAGGCAAAGGGTTATCAACAGTCCTGACTTCAACTTCACCTCATATTCACATACAGTCAAACCAAAATTTAATCAGACACCTTCAACATTTCTCACATTATCACAGTTTATTCACTATAGTTTAGAAAATTGTAATAAAATATTACAAAAACTCAAGAGTTAAACTGTTTCAGAACAAATTAATCTTGATAATGTCAAATAACTATAATAGAAAGGTATGTAATGAATTAGGTGAATAGCTGTCAGCTGTAAAATTTAAGTACACAATTAGATAATACCAATTTAGGTCAACCAAGCAATGTTTAATTTTGTTCAGTCTGAGGTGTAAAAAGGTTGCATTAGCAATTAAAGAAAAAACACTTAAGCAAAACATGGTCAGGTCAAAGTGTCTGAATAATTTTTGGTCCCAAATTTGTATCAATTTTCTTGGTAGTCCACTGTATGAAGAATTTTTGGGTATAATATGTCACAGTTTACTTTATTTTGCTATCCTCCCTATAAATGAACTATAGTGTCCTGCACCCACTAGTAAAAAAAATATATTAAAAATTATTATTACAAAAATTTCCTGGTGTCTGAATAATTTTTGGTTTGACTGTATCTTGGGTATTGGTGAAAGCTGCTTTTTTCACTTGACTTATTGTTTAATGGCTGTGATTAGCACGTAATGATAGGAGCTCTATAATTGTCCAAGCAAAAAGCCACTTTTCACCCAGAGTGTATTCTTCACTATTAAGAAGTAGATGGAATAACAGTCAGTTATTTTAATTGGTAATAAACTGAAATGATCGACCCAATTACAACATTTATTTTTATATACTGTCACTTGAAATTGGAAACTACAGCTGCGTATGGAGATGAATAGAATGGTGATGTAGTAGGCCCTTGTGTGGAATTTCTACTCTAATGAGGTTGAGGAAAATCTGCTGCTAAATTCTGCTGAATAGATTTAAATATGATAAAGTATGTTAAACAGAGCTGAGAGGACTGAAATCTAATAAGTGCACATTCCAAACTGATTCCAAAAGACATTTAAAATTTTTTAAAGCTTGTAAATTCTCTGACAAAAAAAAAAAACTCCATAAAAGCACATTTCGTATCATTCCGACTATTTCAAGTTTTTGAAAGAAACTGCTGTTTTTGCTCACAGCTTTTATTTTATGAACAAAATTATGGATCAAAAATACAGTAAAAACTGAAATGGGCTAAGCTGAATTTTCAGTTTTCAGTGTGACATGATCTTTTACAAATAATTCTAATATGCTGATTTGGTGCTCAAGAAACATTTCTTATTAATGTTGAAAACAGTTGTGCTGCTTCATATTTTTGTGTGAACAATGATTTTTTTTTTCAGAATGAATAGAATGTTCAATAGAACACCATCGATTTAATGCATATTTGCTGAATAAAAGTATTTATTTCTTTTTTAAAAAATCATGACAGTCACTGTACACTTTTCCTTTTTTTTTTTAAAGGTCCCCTGAAGTGCCTTGAAACACGCAGTGTTATTCTATGTGGTGATTTAAAGGCAGGGTATGTGATTTTTCAAAAACACTTTAGAAAACTGATTCGGGCCGAATCGCAAAACAACCTTGTAGCCAGTCAGCAATAAGGGGCGTGTCTGCTCGTGATGTGGAGGAGAGCGCGTTCAGACTTCTTTTTTTCCTCAATGGAAAGCATATTTACACTGTTTGAATCGTTCCCTGTCCACTATATAGTGCACTACGTGCCATGAGAAGCTGAAGTACGATGTGACGTCAAAAAAAAAATCGTTGAGCCGTTTTGGCGGAAGTGACAAACTAAAAGCTTTGAATGCTTATATCTTCTAAATGCGAATTTTGTCACTGTTTTGGAGCACACTGCCTTATAGATACCCTTAAGACTAACATATTGATACTAACACCCAAAAAACTTTAATTTTGATTTCATGGGGACTTTAAATAAATAAATAACCAACCCTCTTATGAAAGTCTAATGTTCTTTTGAGGGATGAAGGCTATTTCATACACTACTGTCCTGAAAGAATAAAGCAAACTGGATCTAGAGAAGTGGGCGGCCCTGAGACACAACAAATAAATGTACTGCAATTTTTTATCAAATAAATCTATCCTTGAGGAATAAAAGCATTACCTTCATTCAAAAACAAACAAAAAAAATGTCAAAGTGGTTCCAAACTTTTGAATCGTAGTGCATGTATTAAATTGCAGTACATTTTAAAGTGGAGTGTCTATTAAGGAAAGATAAAAGAGCAAAATTTTGCTTCTGTGTTGGATAATTTTTGTGACATGAGCTGAACTGCATTGCTTTGAGCATATAGCGTTTCACTAGCAGAGGAAATTAAGGTGCTCTTTACAGCTCCAAATCCTCCCTTGACAAAACTGCAAGACTCCTCTCTATAAAAACAGCTATGTCAATAGACAACAATAAGATCCTATTTGGCCAGCTGGTGGGAAAAAACAGGGTCGTCTGTGGCCCGGCTCCTAACCCAGAGCAAAAAACAGCCAACAAAAACCACATTCTAAGCTTTCTGAATATTTGTCTGTGAAACAGACATACTGTTCATTTGGGCTGCAATGGTTAAATAAATGATGATAAATACAAAGGACAAAATGACAGGAAAGAAAGAAGAAGAATAACAGGAAACCTACAATTTCTCCAAGTGAAGCGGCCAGCATGTGAGTGATGGGGGCCAAGTTTGTAGCACTGTAGCCTGTGAATAACGACTTGGTGCTTTCATAGGTGACGAAGAATGCAGCAGCTGGAACCAAGAAGAAACACTTTATTTGAGGCAAACTTTTCAAATAGCATGCACTTTCTAAAATGTGTGTATTTATTTGTAGGCAAATTCTGAGAGCTAGTGATTCCAGCAATTCCGGTTTAAATATGCTATTTATCATAATCAGAAGTCTATGCAGCATGCAGTTATAATAATCTTCCAAAGAGTTTAAAGTAAACTTTTAAACATGCAGCCATTTTTCATGTTTATAATAAGATATTTAAACTTAACTTACCACTGGGAAAGGAGCCTATAGCAGCTGACGGGACCCCTGCATAGATCCCTCTGAAACCCCCCGCCTTGTAGAAGCCCTGCTGGCTCTGCAACCTTGTCTTTATGGTGTCCAGAGGGAAGAGAGTGAGATCTACACACATTCCCGCACAACCGCCTGCCTAAGGGACGAAGAGCAATGATACTGTTTTAATACATCATTATATATCAGTACAGTATAATAAGATGCTTTAATTCTGGTGCAATGCAATTAATCACTGTAGTCTCATATATCATTTTTACCACATAGTAATGCCACAATTTACCACAAATGACTCTTTAAAGAGCTTTAAGGAGAAGAAGAGTCAGCTTTTCTGTCCTGCTTAATATGGCTACTAAAAAAACATGAAGCGGAGATACAGAATACCACTTTTTATCTAATTCATTATTCATTATGATTGCCCCATTTTTCACCCACTGTGTTTTTAGAGCATTTCTGACTAACAATATGCAATACTGTACATATGGATCTGCAAACAAAACCCTTTTTCCAATACAATGCTAGATAGTGAAAACAAGTGATTGAATTATTATTACTCTAGAAAAAAAAAAGTTTGAAGTTAAGTTGGTCCTGTTTTGGTCCAGATCAAGTTGAAGCTGTCAATTACATAAAGCACTACTGACTGTATTATTATTATTATTATTATGAAGTGCTATAGTCCAACAAATTCATAATTAGGATGTAGAAACAAAGGGAAAGAAGAGTATTTTTCTCTAAAAATGACCAAAGTTAAAAAAAAAAAAAAACTTAAATTAATAACTAAATAAGGCAAAGCAACTGCCTGGACTAAGAAATCATGAAATCATAAATAATGATAATTATTATAATTGATTAACTAATATTTGAGAAACAAGGGGAAAGAAGATGTTTTTTTATTTCTTCATAAACTAAAGGTTAAAAAACTACAACAATGCAAAACAATAAAACTAAATAACAACACTACTACTACTACTACTAACTACAACAACAACAAACTAGATGTGGGTATTGTTTATTTGCTGATCACAGCAGCCTTTTTTTTATGAAGACTTTTATTTTCGTCATTACTTTAATATCAGTCATCTCCGTCATCATAACCATGGTCAAAATTGCTTTAAAAAGGACTAGTCTGAGATGACTGAAACAAGAAAGCCTCAGATAGAGTGTACACTGACACATTAGCATGAAAACACTGTTACTATATTACACTATACTGTATTTATTTCACATACATAGTTAATGTCATGAGGAAGGATGCCCACGCTTTTGCTTTTAGCACGTGTAATAGACATAAAATGAGCATTACCACAAGGGAGGCTGTGAACTCTCGCCTGTCCATATTGTACGCGAGGACTTCGGCACTCTAATCTAACTATCTCACGCTCATCACGGGAGCTGCCATGTTTAAGGCGGGCGTTTCCACTGACGTCACGTGACGACAACAACAGCACTCTTCATTCTCAGCAGAACAGCAGAGGAATATCAATATATTTTCAACGTGTTTTTTCCTTTTAACTATTTTTTAAATAAAACATTTTCTAATCTTACATCGCTATTTAATTGTGTGCATTTATTATTATCATTATTATTTAAAAGCAAATGACAGCAAATGTATGTTGGCTGCTCTTAGACACTTTAAGAGAGCGTAACTTTAATCTCCCTGTTCTGAGATTTGGGTTCTGGTTCTGAATTTAGGATGGTTTGATTTAGAATTAAATGCTCAAAATAAAATCCAGTATGGCATCATAATAGGTCCAGCAGGGGGAACTATTATTCCATTAAAGGTTCCAGTTACACGAAGACAAAACAAGTAGTAAATTTATTGAAAATATATCAAATTTAAACAATACAATGTTGTATACAGTACAATAGGATTTAATTGTGATGAAGTGAAATAAAATTAGCATTTTGTGTTCACGTGCATTTAGTGCCGTTTCAATTAAATAAGACTCACTTTCGAAGATCATTTATTTATTTATTTATTTATTAGTTTAATTTGGTGTATTTTTTACACTACACTACAACATTTTACCCCAATATTTTAGCTTATATGTGTACAATGAATGGGAATAGCGCAGAAATAAGTTAAATAACGCACATATTAAATAAATACAAATAATAGCATTATATAATGTTTGGTTGGGGCAAGTTCTCACATTTTATTGGGATTTGTGACATATAGCCTATTTTAAATGTTATAAATTTACACTATGTTTGACCAAACAATGATCTGATAATTTAAAAAATAATGTCACATTATTATAGAAGCCCATTTCAGCCACATAAGGAAAACAAACATCTAAGTTACACTTATGACATAAGCCAAACTTTTCATATGCTATATTATAATTACGCCATAAAAAGTCATTGTGACAAAAAAAATTTATTTCTTTATGTCATAATTATGGCTTTTATGTCATATTTATGATTTACCAAAGCATGATTTTTTTATGTGGTGGACATGGGCTTACATATTTTTGTAGTCAATACTGTTGTGGTCAATAAAAAAAAAAGTATGTGTCTATACAAAAAACGTGACTTAAAAATAGCCTAAAAGTGTGATAAACCAGTCTTCAGAAGAAGGGTCCGCTTTTAGGGCGTGTCTTCTGGGGCCTGCGCGATGACGTCACCTGCGTGATAACATCGCTGGCTTTCGCAGGGTTGTTTTGGAGGAAGTTGAAGCAGATCCCGAAACAGAAAGAGAGAGAAAAAGACCCGTCATTTAACAGGGGGGGGGGCAATAATGATTGCAGCACCCGTATCGGTATCCCCGATTCCGGATTAGTTAACTCATACACTAGCCTAAGTGATCCAGTGTTCCGCTGGCGATAGGGGCTGAAGTTATTGTTTGTTTTCTTCATAAACATCAGGCATGTGTAAGGGCACAGTAGCAATTTAGCTCACAGGCTACACCACAGCACTAATACAGACTGATATTTACTAGATCTCCATCTTTATAAACCAGGTGAGTTGTAAAATCAGTATGTATGCTTGTACATGTTCAATCCAGAGACTGGTCGTGGATTTGTTAAGAGAGATGTTGTAATTGACATGAAAGCTAACTGACGTTAGCAAACGAGCTCATTTGTTATGCTGTTAAAGGACATTGAGATGATTTAATAGTCGTTTATCTGTGTATAAGCTTCCTTCCTGGTTAAAATCAGTCATTTACACGCTGTGATGTTTATTTATCTCTATTCAGGCCCTGAATAATCAGGTGTTTCTAGTTACCCTGACAGTCGCGCTGGGTTGTGTCGTTTTACATTTGCATTTAATTTAAAACGCACCACTTTTTCCTCAGATCGTTGTCTTGAGCTAATATACATAAGAAGACATTTTTATTCAATGCCTCTAACACAATAACAATCGATCAGATATGGATTTTACAGCGCTGTCTTGCTTTTATATGAAAACAGATGATTGCACAACCAGCAGCCGCATCAAATACATTCACTTTCTGCTTGTATGTTTACAGCACACTGAAACAGGTGTAGAGTATTGCGAAACAAGCCGTTTTAAATAAACAACCATTTACTATAAGGCTAAAGCCTCCCATTACACTATAACGCCTTTATAGTTCAAAAGCAGCGTCAATATAAGACGCGCATGATATGTCAGTATGAGTACGCACTTGATTATTTGTTGCGGTGTGCTGTTGAAATGGATGGCATTCTGCTTTTCTCATGCATGCTAAAGGAAAGTGCTCTACCATGTGATCCGACTTTACCGAGTGTCATGGGTTCCAGATTAAATATGGAGTCGTTAAACTGTTGGCAGTTTAGGCTGTCTCTCAAAATCTAGCGAGCTGCCTATCTAAACAGTTCAGAATAGTATACTACTCGTACTATACAATATATGCAGTACATAGTATGTAATCTGCACACATTATGCACATTATGGTTTTACACAGAAGTCAAAACAAGGAGCTTTTGTTGGTCGTTATGGCAAATTTGCATGACCTTGTGAACCATACAAAATCTGCATAGGAAACTTCCCAATTACATGTATTCTTATTAAAATGACTGGATTTCATCAGCGAAAATTAGCCAAACTATGGTAAATGTAACCACACTGCACTGTAAATGCTCTAGCATGAAAATTTTGCCTTTTTTTGGTTAGTTTATACTTTGAATTATTTTTGCAGTTGCTGTTACTATGTCGTAGGAACTAGAGCCCGACCGGTATGGGTTTTTTTGGACCGATACTAGGGAGTTAAAAAAAGGCTGATATCGATATATCGGCCGATATTCTTTGTGTATATTATAGTACAGTACCAGTCAAAAGTTTGGACACTTTCCCATTCGTGTGTCCACACATTTGACTGGTACTATATATAGAATTGCCACCCTCCGCGCGTTGGTAGCCCCCCGGGATCACTTGATCGGTCGGCACCGGACCGTGAATTTAACCACCTGTAACTCCCAAACCACGGGGACTATCGACGCGGAGGTGGTCTCATTCGAAAGCGGCCCTCTAGACGTACACTCGATTCGTGTTCGAGAGTGTTCCTCGAGCTGAAGGGATCCCCCGAATTTGGTGCGGATTTGCCACACCGTTATGGAGATATGGCCGTTCAGAATTTTAATGGTTTTCCATAGAATTAAGCTTTAAAGCGTTTCATCCAGGTCGCCAGTAGCAAACAATGGACAAACTAAGTAATTACACGGATTCGCCGCACCGTTACGGAGATATGGCCGTTCAAAGTTTCAGTGGTTTTCTATAGACTTAAGCTTCAAAAGCGTTTCATCCAGGTCGCCAGTAGCAAACAATAGAGCGCGCTCTGCTGGAAAAACTAAGTAATTACACCACTTCAAGCATTTGATCTGCGTTATATGTTCTGTAAAAAAAAATTGCATATCGGTGGCATATTCGCCGATACCGATATATCGGCAACAGGCTCATATCGGCCGATAATATCGGTAAAACGATATATCGGTCGGGCTCTAGTAGGAACATCAGGGTTGTGCTGACATTATGGATGTACAGTAGTATATCTGAGAATGTATTTATACTACAAGATAAAGCTGCAGCCACATTTACTGTACCAACTTTACAATTTTCAGTAGAAATCCAGGAATCTCATGTGAGGTTGAAAGATTTTCCCACTCAGATTTCACAACGGGTTGACAAACAGAAAGCTGCTTGGTTTACAAAAAAATCGGGTTACATCTGTTTAAATTTCTACTTGCTGAATTAGACAAATTAAACCGAATTAATCAGGTTCAGCAGCATGTTGAAAATAACACAGATGAAAGCTAGGCTGTGAGGAATAGACTTGCAGTTTTAAAATGCCATGCACTGTATAAAGGTCCAAGATCATGTCATTTTCATAAATCACAACTTTTAAAACGGGACTTTTTGTCCACTGGAAGTTTTTTCATAGAGACATTTTGTCAGCTCAGCAGTCGGTATGTTGTAGTAAACTCAATAGTACTACACTCCATTGAACGCACTGTACTTCTATCTTCACAGCCTCGTTTTCACTCCTGTCAAAAATTAAATATGGCGCTACCCTGACTAAGGGCTGTGTGATAAAGTTGTGGTGATGATGAAGCATCCTATTATTATCTAACATTTTGTGTTGCTTAATACATTCTGTGTCACATAATGTTTTTAAAATCAGTAGGCAATGCAACATTATGTGAGCTAGAATTCATTTTGGGGGAGTCCAAGTCATGTTCCTACAAAAACATGCCTTTGATGCCCAAATATGCAGCCTAGGTATGCAGACAGCTTGTTAGTTTTTGAGACAGAGCCGAACTGTCATGAAGATGAACCATAAAGAGGCTTAAAGACTTTATAGTGATTCTATGTGTCATATGGGCTGGCCAGGGTACACGTGAGATTACTTCATTTCAACACTGCTGTGTTTCAACCCTAAGACGATCAGAGGAAAGACATAAGCAATTTTTCAATATCCTGGTTATTTTCAGGGGTGTTCCTTTCTTTCCATGTACTTCTTTAGTTTATAGGCAGTTACATCTTTTCTTAATAGCTGTGTAGTATTACAGAAATAATGTGATATACTACTTTATCTTTTAAGAGACAGCAAGTGTCCCAGGTAGGTGACTTTGAGTTATGGTGTTTGTGTGGAGGAGCTCTTCTGTCCACTTGTGGATCCTTCTGAACCATGATGAGGGCTTTTCTTACAGCAGCTTTTTAGTATTTACTGCTGCTTGAAGTTGAACACTATATTTATTGTTCAGATATTTTCTTTAGTAATTGTAATTCAATGTAAGCCATTTTTAAAGAAAATCAAGCAATTGTTTCATTCCTGAGGGTCATTTCATGATGCCTTACTTATTTGGAGCCTAAATATATTTGTCAGTGAACATACGCTAAGCTTTCATGTAGGATCAGCATAGTAATAAGAAATGTATGTTGGATTTTGATATTCATGCTAATTTTGGTGTAGAAAGAAGCGTTTTGCAAGGTTTGAGCGGGATATGTCGAAAAACAGTTATTTCTCTCAACTTCTCTGCATTTAAAGTGGAAAAACTGATGCCTTATCTTGATGAAAGCTAACAAAATCTGTTTTTTGAACATGCACCATAGACCTTCACACGGTAGTCACGGTAGCACTATATTTAATTTTTGACTAATGAAAACTAGGCTGTGAGAAAAAAGTACAGTGCGTTCAGTGGATTGTGCTGTTATTTAGCAACATACCGATTGTTCAGCTAACGAAACTGACATGACATGGAAAGCCTTGATTTCCACAGACATGCTAAAAACTGTCCTACTGTTCTGACTGAGTTTCAAAATGTAACCTAATAGCCCAACCTTGCAGTTGGATGCTGTTTTCACTACTAAATGAAGGACTAATTATATAATCCACTCCATATTTGATTTTATCTGCCTGGTTTTAGCCCAGTTGTTACATAATATGAAGATGAGCAATTAAAAGGTACTATAGGTCTAAGTTTCACCGCTTGAACCTATGATCATATGCCATGTCAGTGGTTTTTACAAAGTGTTTTAATGTTAAAGCTGATTCTTTAATTTTTTTTAAACATTGAAACAGCACTCCCCCCAATATGACTCTCAGTATAGCAGCAGGAAAGGTGGGTTTACATTGTCTGGACGTAATATCTTGCTGTTTACTCATAAGCAGAGATATTTTTTCCATCTAAATGTTTGCATCCGGATTCTGTTGCCAGTTTGAAACTATTGTTTGCTCTTGTATAAATCTGGAGACTGATTTAGATCAAGAAAGTCAAATGAACTTTTATCATTAGAAGTTTAGTATCGCTATACCATTTTTATTATAGTAGTATTATGCTTTTTTATATATATATATATATATATATATACATACACATCACTGTTTGTCTTTAAACTGTTAAATTTGTGACCTTCAAAGTTCAAGTAAAATCACAATGTTTGAGTTAGAGGTGGTTTTGATATGCTCAGCCTCTGTGATGTCTTTGAAGGTAATAAAATTCACATTTTTGAGATAATTGCTGAAAGAAACATCAAACCTTATCAAACTATGCCATGGTTTAAACTTTAAATTATGTCATACTACTATTTCGCAAGGTATGTCAATACACCGACCAAACCCTTGTTGTATAATATTATACATTGATTTTAGTAGTGACAGTCTACCATTCTTGCCACTTTTACTTTACTTCATATTTCTGAAGTTGCCATTAAGGATGGAGAATATATTGGTAGATTTTTTTATCTATCTATCTATCTATCTATCTATCTATCTAATCTCCTTTGCCATTATCAAACACTTAGTTGTTTTTAAAACAGTAATAATTTAATCATTTAAAAAAAAAAAAAAAATTAGTATTGCCTGTTAAATGTAATCTTCAGCAAATCTGATGTATATTTCAATTTTTTATACTGTATATTACAATATTGCGACGCCTAAATTCACTTGTAGCATTTAAAATGATTGATTTTAGTATTTACTACTTAATTTTTTTTATTTAGTAAGACAAAATAATATTGCATTTTAATATGGTTAATATGGAAAAATTATGACTTAAATAAGTTGTAGTCATCCTAATTTATGACCGCTGCATGCTCTGCCATTCAAATGTTGTTTATTGGCACAATATATTATGTGACCTGAGATCCTCTGTTAATGCCAGCAAGTTTTTTGATGGTTGTTGTTGTTACAGGATGTACAATTCCATGCAACGCTGTCATTTTGATTAACTTCCTAAAGTGTTTAGCAGTGATCCATGCCCTCACTTTCCTGGCCTGGATAAACAGCAGTACCTCAACCGATGGACCTGCTGTATTGATTAAAAGATGGAGAAGCATTTAGTGAATGGCGTGTTCAAGACCTTCGCTTAAAAAGGGAAGTCTGTGTGTTTAACAGTAGGCGGGCAACAGTACATGTTGTCTGTAAGAGCTAGTTTCTCGTGACTTTGGTAGTTAGAGTGCACATGACCTGTTTGAGAGTGCAAGCAGAATCATGGGTTTTGTCATTGAAACAAAAAAGGCTTTTATAGCACACTTAGGTGGTTAAGTTCAATCAAATGGGTGATTGTGCTTTTAGCTATAGTAGTTAGCTTACTGCATGCTACAAGCCACGGTTCCTGTCCTGTCTGCATGTCCTTGAAATAGGCCTGTTTGAGTACAACCAGTTTTGGCTTTCACTTCCTTTTTATTCATAGGAGTTGTGCTGTTGAAATCTTGGCTTCATGCTCTGTGCTTTCTCCTCCCCAGCTGTGACACTATGACATCAAGGAAGAAAGTTCTTCTGAAGGTGATCATTCTTGGAGACTCTGGGTGAGTTTCCACATCCAATGCCTTTGTAATAAAGTCGGGGCTACTGCCACTTTTATTTAGCTTTTAAAGGGATTGTTCACCCAAAAATGTTCATTATTTACTCACCCTCATGTCGTTCCAAACCTGTATGAGTTTCTTTCTTCTGTTGAACACAAAAGAAGATATTTTGAAGAATATGGGTAACCAAACAGTTGACGGTAGCCATTGGCTTCCATGTTTTTTGTTTCCATAAAATGGAATTCAGTGGCTGAGTAAATGATCATTTTTGGGTGAAGTATGCCTTTAAGTGTGAAATTTTAGAGCATTCTGTTAAACAGTAGTATAGTGTTAATCGATTAAAGGTTTAAATAGATTTGAACTCAATGTAATGTTTCTTGCAGTGCTATATTCAGCAGTGACGCTACTAAATATAAAGCACCATGAGAAAAGCGCTTGTAAATTTGAGTTGTGAAGTTTTGTGCTTAAAGCGTACAGCAAAATATTAATAATAAAGAAGTAAACAAACAAATTGTCTTTGTTGCGTTGATTTTGTTGCTGACAAACATACGGCATGATCTGTGTAGTCTGATTCACAAACATACGAGTCGGTTATTTTTACTCCCGTTTGAATCTGTCTAACAAATTGCTCGCTGAATCAGAACAAACATGTGACTCACTCCATTTTTGGATGTTTATATGACAAAAAAAGAAAGATGTACTTTCACAAAGTTTTATTGTAATAAATGTAAAATATTTAGGGTAAGATATTTCAAGTGGTTTTGAGAGAAGTCTCCTATACTCAATAAGGCTGGATTTATTTGATCAGAAATACAATTTAACATAAAACCTTTGTGTGTGTGTGCATGTATGTCTGTGTATGTGTGTGTCTGTTTGTGTGTAAGCATGCTTATTGAGTATTAATATAATAGTTTAACCATTTAATTTCTGTGTGTGTGTGTCTGTGAGCCTTTTCTCCATTTTGGATGTGTTTTACTGTCAGCCATACATCCAGGTTGGCCTAGACCCTAAAACATACCACCTTAAAGCCCTTAAAGTGCTTGAACCCCGGCAATTGCTGCTTGCAGCTATATTATTATTATTATTATTGCATACACTTTTATGGACACTGAGTGATTTTATTTTTAATTTTATAAAAAAAAAATTTTATTAAACTTGTTAATCATAAGATAAATCAAACTGCACTAATTGCACTTTTAATTTAAGGCAGGACTATAATCCGTTGCCATTGAGTGCTAAATGAACCGTGTCCCACAGAGATATGCCATGTGCATTTAGATATTCGGCTCAAAATTGTATATAGAAATGTTTGAACATACATTATAAATACACAGCTGTAAAAACATCCAGTTACACCCTATTACACTATACCAGTGCATTGTTTGACTGACAGTATAAACTTATGTTTAGATGATTCATGACACACTGGGCATTTATATGTTATGTCATGTCAACCACCCAAATACAAAACCTCCTAAAAGCCTTTCATTTCCTCATTTCCTCTTATGAGCTTTCCAGATGGGAAAGTTTGTGGGTGGGATATAAATTCTCAAGAAAGTAGTTTGTTTCATAAAGGGAATGTAAATTTTGTTATGGCCTGCATTATTAATGTTGGTAGAGCGTTTCATTTGGTATGACTCCTAGTTCTGCACAGTCACAAATAGATGTGTGGGTTCTCCTGTTGTGCGGGTATAAATATTGTTTTGTCTCAACAGGGTTGGGAAGACATCTCTGATGAACCAGTATGTGAATAAGAAGTTCAGTAATCAGTACAAAGCTACTATAGGAGCAGATTTCCTGACAAAAGAAGTGATGGTTGATGACCGACTTGTCACAATGCAGGTAGAGATGACCGGTTATTTTTCTAAAAGCACGTGATGCTTTGAAATAAAAAAAATGAAAGCATCTGAAGCATTTTTCTTTTCCCATACCAATGTGTGTCATCTCATTACTTCAACTAGCTTTACATTTTCATTTTATAGACTGAGAGAAGGCTTTAAAGGATGTAATTCAACAAAAATATTATTTCTGTCGTCATTACTCACCCTAATGTGGTTTCAAGCATGTATGATGTTTTATTTCTACCGAGGAACACAAAAATAATAACAATGTCACTTGCATACTGTATAAATCTGTATGTCTGTTTTTAAATGTGTTTTATAATGCAGCCTGACAGAATGTCCATATATGAATGAAGGTTTATGTGAGTGCTCTGTGTTGTTTCATTCAGATATGGGACACAGCAGGTCAAGAGCGGTTCCAGTCTCTGGGTGTGGCTTTCTACCGCGGTGCCGACTGCTGTGTGCTGGTGTTCGACGTCACTGCCCCAAACACCTTCAAGACACTGGACAGCTGGAGGGACGAGTTTCTCATCCAGGCCAGCCCGCGCGACCCAGAGAACTTCCCCTTTGTGGTACTGGGCAACAAAATCGATCTGGAGAATAGGCAGGTGGGTGCAATGATTTCTGTCATAAGGGTACATTAAGATTGACGTTTTATAATGTTATTTTAGGATGTTGGTCGCACCGCATGACTTTAATTTGATAGATAAATGTTTTCAAAATATTTTTAAGAATTAAAGCCATTTTGTAATTTTTCTGTAATGTAAATAAAAATAAAAAATTATGACGAGCTACTTAATGTTTTCTTTTAATGAGGATTTTTCTTCTTCATTATATGTGACCCTGGACCACAAAACCAGTCATAAGGGTCAGTTCTTTGAAATTGAGATTTATACATCATCTGAAAGCTGAATAAATAAGCTTTCCATTGATGTATGGTTTGTTAGGATAGGACAATATCTTGCCGAGAAACTATTTGAAAATTTAGAATCTGAGGGTGCAAAAAAATCTAAATATTGAGAAAATAGCGTTTAAAGTTGTCCAAATGAAGTTCTTAGCAATGCATATTACTATTCAAAAATTAAGTTTTGATATATTTACGGTAAGAAATTTACAAAATATCTTCATGGAACATGATCTTTACTTAATATCCTAATGATTTTTGGCATAAAAGAAAAATAGATAATTTTGACCCATACAATGTTTTTTTTAGCTATTGCTAAAAATATACCCAAGCGACTTAAAGGCACAATATGTAAGTTTTTGCCGCTAGAGGGCACATATTCAAAACAAACAAAGAAACAAAGGCATAGTTTGATGACGCCGTGACTGAGTGTGGAATCGTGGGAGTTGTCGTCTTCATCCCCACAGCCGATGCAATCCGACGGGACTCGGGCAGAAATCATGTTCATGGATGAGCTAATGATTTATTAACATAGCAGAATGAAGCAGGGTGAGGCTGAAAGCAATCTTACATATTGTGCCTTTAAGACTGGTTTTGTGGTCCAGGGTCAAATATCGAAACCATTGTATCACCCTGACAATTTTGAAAATAAAATAAATTAAAACATGCTCATCATGTAAAAGGTGTTTTTAAGTCATAAGTCCCATCACACAGTAATACCAGTAAATTGCCATAAAATTACCGGAACGATTTTACCGGTAAATACAAAAATGCACTGTTCACACAGGCAACGACGTTCCATCTTTTTACCGGTAAAGCACCATTCACACATCAGTTTCAAAATACCGGTAAATTCTGTGACATCATTAACCAGAAATGACCTCTTAACAGCTGTATCTCGGTGTTGTGTTTGTAAACATGGAGGGGTATACGCGGTCAGTGTTTTTGTTGATGTTTTCATTTTTGTGTCAAACATTCACATTTATGCAGCTGCTTTTGGCCCAGAGACATCTTATTAGATAACTTCGAACCGAACTACACAGTGTGTGGAGTAAATGCGTCATCTGCGTCAGAATGTTGTGATTGGCCCAGAGTAGACGTCTTATTTCAGCGTGTTCTGAACTTGTATATGTTCATACCAGTAATCTCGTTCTGCGTTCACACAGACCACATTACTGGTAATTTACTGGTAATGTTACAACTTCTCATTCCGGAAAGATAAATTGCCGGAAAGAATTTACCTGAGCCTGAGCCATATCGCCTAGTGTCAAGGTGGAGACTTTTGCAAACACACTTTTTCTCATGTTGAATATAATCATGCACCTATGACCTTAATCACAGTCTCTGTGATACATTTTCACCCTCAGGTAACAACCAAGCGGGCACAGGCTTGGTGTCAAAGTAAGAACAACATCCCGTATTTTGAGACCAGTGCAAAGGAGGCCATCAACGTAGAGCAGGCTTTCCAGACCATCGCGCGCAATGCACTCAAACAGGTATGTTTGTTGAAATACGTGTTGCGTTAGGTGTGAAAAGTGATGAAGCCCAAAGTATGCTTACGAATAGTGCACTTGATGCAAATTTCATCATTCGCATAGTATGCACATATTTAAGAGTTTTCTAATTGTGCATAAGATGTACACTCAGCACACATATGCGCCTTGGTTTTTTTGCACTAATTAGATTGTACGCAACGTGCCAACACCGCTAAAGCCCGTTGTTTCTTTGTCGAAAAGAAATCAGTGAAACAGAACAACAACAAACTACTGTAGATGGTAACATCAAAACATTGTGTAACGAGTTAAGAGATACAAGCACTAGTTTAAACCGGTACAACAAGTACGATTTTTAACAGCGATAAATAGAAGCCTGTTTCTGCTATGGAATAAAAAATAAAAAAGGTAATTGTGAATATTTATCTCACAAATGAGTTTTTTCCTTGCAATTCTGAGTCCTTTTCTTGTAGTTCTAACTTTTTTTTTTTAATCTGAATTCTGAGTTTACATTTTATGACTTACCTTACAATTCTTTTTTTTCTCTCAGTTGCGAGTTTACATCTTGAAATTCTGCGTTTTTCGCAATAGTTTTTTTTCCCGCCATGGAATAAAAAAAATAGAAAAGATAATTGAATTATCTTTTTCACGTAATTGCGAGAATTCTGAGTTTCTATCATGCAATTCTTTTTCCTCTGAGTTCTGAGTTTATATCTCACAATTATGAGTTTATATCTCAAAATTCTGTTTATTCTGAGAAACAGAATCAGAGACAAGGATGAACCTTTCTAGTTCACATGTCAAGTGCCTATAGGGCCTTTCGCACCGCTTTAGTTCCAGAACTAAATGTACAGTACTAAAGTATTGGGACGATTTTGCTCGAACTATTTCCCAGTCTGTCAAATGGCGTATACTTTAAAAGGCTGTGGATTTGGCTGTATGTATATGCTTAGTGTTTACGTCAAAACTAAAGTATACTTTGGACTTATCTGTACCCATTTTTTTATTTTGTAGGAAACCGAAGTGGAGTTATACAACGAGTTCCCTGAGCCAATTAAACTAGACCGGAACGATAGAGCCAAGCCATCAGCAGAGACTTGCAGCTGCTGAGGACCTCCAGGGGGCGCAACATTTCACCCTCAGCCTCACTCCCTCTCTCTCTTGCGTTCTTTCTTTCACCCCTGTTCTCCTTTATCTCCTTCCCTCCCCCTTACTCGATATAATCACTGGCCTTTGTAGACGAGCAGACTTCCTCCCATTCAGTATCCTTCACAGTTCTCATTCACAGCCTTAGACACAAACACACACACCCACATATGCTCAAGAGGCTCAATCTGACACCCGTTTTCGTACACGAATCCCGACACCTCGCACCGGTTCTGCAGAGCTGTCACCTCGCCCACGTAAAAAGTCCTACTGAAACTCTTCACAACACTTGAATGGCTCTTGAGACTTTTTTATGATCCAGTCCCGCAGTGCAATTGGAATACGTTTGACGTGAACGCTGAAAGATGGGGGTGTATCAGAGCCGTGTGTTGGCACCATAACTACCCGCCATGTTCAACTGCTTCATCAATGTGCTTGAATTAATAAGGCGGCCTGGCGTAAAGCATGCTACATTTGCATCTTAAAGTCGTGAACCTGAAAACGCTCCTCAGTTTGTGAAGTCCCGAAGCACTGGAGGTCTAACACTGCCCCCGCTGTTACATCTGAGAACTGCAGTCAGTTAATCCAGTGTACGCCCAATCGCTGTCCTCAAAATGGAACAGGAAAATATGAATAGCAAACCATGCGATGGGAAATTTAGATATTACATCTAAATGATCTACTATTCATACTATTATGACAATTAGTATTTCTATGTATTTTTTTATCGTCAATCCTCATGTGAGCATGACTGAATCACCGCGAGTCTGCCATGAACAAGCAGTGGCATAGACGATTTCTTGTCATTTTTGTTTTTTCTTTCTTTCATATCTTGCCCGGACTCTACCAGTAGCTCAGGATGGTAGAGAATTTAAGTGCTCAGTATCATTCGGATCTTTTCCCATCTGTTTGTTCATTATTATTATTATCTGTGTTGCATTATATTCAAATAAACACAACTAGACAACATTGGGGGAGAACTGAATTGTTCATGACATTTAATGAAACAAAAATCACAGCATATACATTGTTCAAGATAAATGTATTTCAAAGTAATGGAAATAAAAATTAAGTTGTTGAATAAAACTGTGGTATTTTGTGTGTTTGCTGTACATTGTTATTAAGAAGTGAATTGGAACTATTTGAAATGAACGAATTAAATGTGTCTACAAATCAACTATTATAAGTTACATGAATTGTCATCATATAAAATCATCAAAAATGAACAATACATACACTACACACTGAATACTTGGCAAATGAGCTGTTAACTGTCTTAAAGAAATTCCCAAAACTGTACTCCCCCTCAGGCCATCCAAGATGCAGTTTGTTTTTCATTGAAAGAACAGATTTGGAAAAATGTTGCCTTCCATTACTTGCTCATCAATGGATCCTCTGCAGTGAATGGGTGCCGTCAGAATGAGAGTTCAAACAGGTGATTAAAAACATCCACAAGTACAGTAATCCACACGTCTCCAGTCCATCAAATAAAGTCTTCTGAAGTGAAAAGCTGCATGTCTGTAATAAAACCAATCAAGACGTTTTTAACTTCAAACCATTGCTGCTGGATAAAATAAAAGTCCTCTATGAATAATACTGCTTTCTCTGGTGAAAGTCATCTTGTCTGAATCAGGAGAGAAATAAGCACAGATCAAGCACTGGTCACAAGCAAAAACAGTCCAAATCAGTTCTAAACAATTATGATGGATTTTTACGTGAGAGGACAAGTGGGTTTTTTCCACTGAAGGAAGCCTTATTACGGATTATGGACTCGTATTTTGGCCAGAAGTTAAAATGTTTCAATAATAGTTCATTTGTTTCTTACAAACACGCAGTTTTTCAATTCACAAGACATTATTTGATTAATTCACTTAATTAAGTTTTGTAGATTATTGTGATGTTTTTATCGGGTGTACTCATTCTGACGGCACCCATTTACTTGCACAGGATCCACTGGTGAGCAAGTGATGTAATGCACATTTTTTTCAAATCTGTTTTGATGAAGAAACCTCATATACTGTACATCTTGGATGGCCTGAGGTGAGTACATTTTCAGCAATTTTTCAGTTTTGGGTGAACTACTACTTTAACAAAACATTTTTAGGCATGTCAAGGAGCATTTTCAATCTTTTGGTCATTCTGAAGAACATTGTGACTCTGTTTTCAAGTTCTTGGTTTCTTTCTGGAACCCGATCCCAGCAGCCACTGCAGGAGAGGCCCAGCCGGCTTGGTTTGCTTCTCTGCTGCAGACTTTTCTTCAGGTGCTTTAGCTGAAGTGTCTTCATCAGGATTCTTCCTCTTAGTGGGCGAGGCCGTTTTCAGCCAGCTCGTCATCATTTTACTGCTGGCTGTAGGTTGAACGGTCTAAACAGGGCATAAGGCGGGAGGTCAGTATTTAAACTAATCAAGAATTTCACATTCATATATGTCAAAGATTTTAATAATGGTTTGTGATCTTTATTATCTTTTCAAATGTCTGTAATGTATACATTTCATTTATTCTTGTCCCAGACCCAGAACATAAATCCTAAACTATGTAAATTCATTATAAAAATATGAACACATTACCATCCAAAGGTTTGGGGTATGTAAAGTCATTTATAATGTTAAAAATATTTCTATTCCAAATAAATGCTGTTATTTTCAACTTACTATTCATCAAAGAATCAAGAAGAGTAAAGAGTAAAGGCTGCAGAAAATTCAGCTTTGCCATCACAGAAATAAATTGCATTTTAAAATATATTCAAATGGAAAAGCCATAATATTTTTTTACATTTAATAATAGAGGACAAATGAATAAACTAGTGTAAAGACAGTTTTAAGTGCATTCGTTTTCTAAAAATGACCAAACGTTTCACCTTCTTAACTGTGGGGTCTACAGGCTGCAGACACTCTGGAGAGTTGTTGCGGGAATTGTTGACCAATGAGGAGACGGGGTGAAAGGTTAAGGAGGACTTTGGCTGCAGTAATTTCATTGCTTCCAGTGACTTCACTTCTCCAAAGTCCAACCACCGTCTTACCTCATCCTCTCCGTCCAGCACAGCCGGCATCCTGTTACACAACACATTAACTCAAGCTTCATTTGACTCAGTACAAAAGTTGTATGACTCTGTGAAAACTCCATGAATCATATTTATGCACTCAACCTGTCATGGATGCTTTGAAGATTTGGAGAGGAGTCTACAGTAATAACACTGTAAGTATACAATGTCTCTCCACCACAAGGAGGAGTCCAGGAGTCAAAGAGCCCTGCTATTGTCAGCAGACGCCACCCTGTCCAGTCACTGTCGTCCTGATCACTCTGTAGACAAGTGGAGGAATAAACAGACGAGTAAGGCCAGGCATAAGTTAACAAATGTACTTCTTAAGACTGTCAGACTTGGGCTAACCTCTCCTTGGTCCAAACTTTGGTCACTTTTTGTTTTCTGTGCATTCTGTTGACTAGGCACTTGACCTCCTTGGCTTTGAGGGAAGTAAATGAAGAAAGGCTGTTTCTCTTTCTCCGTTCGCCTCCATTCATAGAAGCCATCGGCTAGAACGACACAGCGCTGTCCTTTCAGAAGAGGATCCTGTACAATAAGTTTTCAGCAACAAGTCATATGTCTGTCCACAGACTATTAGAAGATATTTGATGTTTAATACATAGTAGAGTGCTACAGAGCCTGTCCACTTTTTTTCACAAGTGTTTTTTTCTGATTCAATTTTCTATATATCATTTTTTAAATATATATAATGTTTATTGGAAAATATGCATTTAATTACAAGTAGTTTGAAATTTTAGTTTGCTTCATAGGAGGGGGAGTCTGCTAAAATGTTTTCCTTTTTTTTTCTCTCCGTAGGATGTCTGCAGGATCATGGGTAATTTAGTGTTTCACCAGTAATTCTGCTATTAAACATCATTATTTAAAAAAAATTTAAATATGTTGAAATAATGCAGGTCGATGGCATCAATGAAAGTATATAACATAAAGGTCTGTCTTCAGTGGTTTATAAGTTATTGTTAAAAACCAAATTCCCAATGGAACAAAAATGAATGAGAATTTTACTTCCTGTTGCACTCTATTATGTTGAGCTGAACTTTGGACCAATGAGATTTCTCTGTGGGCGGGGCTACACATTTCACTGCTCATGTGGAATGAATGAGGGTGTCTTATATACCTTGTAAGACTTCTTTTCTAGCAGGCTCTCACTGCGACAGTTAGAGGTGTTGTACTGCATCTTACTGGGGTCATTCTCTCTGAACCACCCCGGGACGAGACCCCAGCGCATCGCTGCCAACACACACTCATCTACCGGGGCATCCTATGGAAAGCGCTTCATTAAACAGCTGTTCTTCAAGAACAAATGTTGTGCATATATGTTTTGACATACCTTGTTGAAGTGTCTGTTGGACAGCAGTACAGGGCTGAAGGACTGAGGACTCTTGTTGTATGAGGGCCGGTATGTGTCAGTGTCTCCGTCCTTCCATCGGGGCCTGTGTGGTTGTCCCGTCCTGTCTCGATAGCGTGCCGCACGACTGAGCTCATTCGGCGCAAGAGTGCAAGCCGTTCTCCCACACATTCTGGCACATGCGAAACCTGCGTGACGTCACCACAAATTAAGACAATGCATTTACTTAATGCTTTAAATGAATTATCTTGCTTTGATTTCGCATTTTTTGCTAAAAACAACACAAACACTGGAATTTACGTTTATTTGTATAGCAAATGTTTTTCTATCATTATGTTGAATTTTCAATATGGTACATTTATTTATATTTACTAAATTCTTTATTCACAAATGTAAATGGGCATCACAAAAAAAAATACTTCTACTTATTTTAAAATAGAAATAGGTCACTTAACTTTATTATTTAGAATTAACCAGAAATAACAAAGCAAAATTACTGTACATTACGCAAAAGCCATCTCTTTTAGTTGGTTTATTTACAATTCACAACATTTATGTTATTTGCATAAAGATGCTGATATACAAATCTGTACACTTTCTTTTTTTTAATTAATATTCTTATGTTTATCTTAGTATTTCATTTTTCTATTTTTTTTTCATGGTTAGCTTTGGTTGTGTTCACTGTTCAAAATGTTGCCATAAAAACATTTACTTATCGCAACATGAAGTCATCAAAGCACTTTCTAAATGCACTGGTGTAGTTCTGCCAATCGGTTCTTTCAAACGGTTCGAAAAAGCGATTCAGTGATTCTTTTGTGTCATTACGGAAAACGTCATCGCGCGGTTTCTGACGTTCAAGGAAATCGTCTAATGTCTTGGCTATGAAAGTATGGAATAAAATCGCTGTCAAAAATAATCGTACGTAATTCAAAGCATTTGTGTGTCATTTTAATTTACTCGTGCGTAATTTAAAAGTATTGTATGTAATTCTGTTTTTTGTCAGAGTTGGATTCCAAAATCTACGGCCACGACAGTTTACAGATACGAGATTTTGTGTGTTTGTTAGAGTACAACTCCAAAATGTACGACTATGACAGTTTACAGACACAACGCTTGTTTTCACAACAGCTCTGTTACACGCACGACATGCGAATTGCGACACGAAGTGCGGTGTGCGAAAGGACTGTCAAAAATACGTCATCATTGTCACAGGCATTACTATCCGAGGGAAGATGAATCGATTCCACAAAGTGCGCTTGCGCAAAAAAAAAAAATTTTTTTATAGTAATCCTCAACTTGGCGGGGCGCAAGCGCACTTTGTGGAATCGATTCATCTTCCCTCGGATAGTAATGCCTGTGACAATGATGACGTATTTTTGACAGTCCTTTCGCACACCGCACTTCGTGTCGCAATTCGCATGTCGTGCGTGTAACAGAGCTGTTGTGAAAACAAGCGTTGTGTCTGTAAACTGTCATAGTCGTACATTTTGGAGTTGTACTCTAACAAACACACAAAATCTCGTATCTGTAAACTGTCGTGGCCGTAGATTTTGGAATCCAACTCTGACAAAAAACAGAATTACATACAATACTTTTAAATTACGCACGAGTAAATTAAAATGACACACAGATGCTTTGAATTACGTACGATTATTTTTGACAGCGATTTTATTCCATATGAAAGTTCCTTACTTTTCTTGTAATTCTTGGTTGCCAAACAGTTCTCAGTATATTAGAAATCGGGCATGTGCGAAGATGGTTCTCAGTTGACTCGACAACCGCTCCGACAGTCCACCTCATGAATCGTTCTACCATTTCACCAAGAAGAACCGACTCACATGAACGATTCTTTCGCGGAATTGTAGCTGTCGGGTCGTTAAAACTTGAGCAACATCAGTTTCATCAGTTTCCTTGCTTTAACTTCGTAAGAGGCTGCACGCCGTTTAATTTTACCTCAAAACTTCACCTCAAAGCTTATTTTTCAGGAGGTGAAGCGGCTGGACTGCTACAGTTGCATGCAACGGTTTCTGCACACCCAGAGTTTGCGTCAAAAACTGGCAAACACGATACAGATGCACTAACAGATAATACATACTACGAACAACAAAGTCGTAAAGGACATTCTCACCAGCGCAACAAGTCCTTATTCTGAGGTAAAAGATGTAAGAAAGAGCAGAGAGCAACGATGATACTGTTCACTCACTGAACAAGTGTGTAAACACACGGAATGGCGCCCTCTGTTAGAACAACCTGTCATAACAATTCAAATCAAAGTTTTGCATACAAAATAGAAAAACGGTGATAAAAACACTAATCCAGTAATTAAAAAAAAAAAAAATCGTTTTTATTTTCAAACACACATACATGCAACCGCGATATGATATAAGTTGTTTACAAAATACATAGAACTAAATTCAACATGGACTGAAATAAACGACAGCATATATGAATTTACAAACACAGTATTTCCATGTACAATACCTTTATAAAAAGCTTTATTTTCTTTTAATCATATAAAAACTCAAAATGACCGTGTTCCTGCCGTGTAGTAACAAAATACTATCAACGCTATGACAACAGCTTTCAAGGAACAGCTCACCCAAAAATTAAAATTTTGTCTTTTTTCACCCTTATGTTGTTTCTGTATGATTTGTATTTCTTGTTTGAAACATAAAAGAAGAAATGTCTGTTTTTGTCCACGCAATGAGCTAATGGTGCCCAAAACTGTTTGGTTACCAACATTCTTCAAAATACCATCTTTTATATTCCACAGAAGAGTCAGTGAACGACATGATGACAAGTGTTTCATTTTTGGTGAACTATTCCTTTAACAATATCAATCCACTATGTTAATCAGCTGCATTTGGGAACTGTACATAATGGCAGCAAAAAAAAATAGTGTCAAACACCTTTATTATCACAACTAGTAACGTCAGGTCTTACTTTAGATAGAGAGTAACCAAAAATATGAACATTATATTAAATATTTGTTTACATGTTCTTCAAGTTGTCTGAGTGTTGAAGTTGTCTTTATGAAGTGAACATAACCAACAAACATATTAAAGAAAACACACCACATTATAGCTGCCGGTCATATTTATCCATCTAAGAGTTTGAGAATACTTTCTCTCTCTTTCAAAGCTTTCCAAGCCTGATCTTTCTCTTTTTTCGTTGGAGTGCGTTTCTTTTGCCTGGCTGCCATGATGCGACGGAATGCCTCCATAACCTCGTTATCAGCCACTCGAACCCGCTGTCGAAGCTCCTGTTTTCGCATTTCTTCACGTGCCAACCTGCAAGAACAGGGTGAAAAGTAAAAGGTGACTTTCCTAATCTCACATTAATCCTGGTATTTCACAAAGTATATGGAAAAAAATACTGTACCAAAAGATATATCTAAAAATACACACTTGACTGCTTCAATACAGCGAGCTCTCTAAGTAGTCATCTAAATAAAACTATAGAAAGAAAATCATAACTTGTCACATCAGACTGCTCCCTCTAACTCTTTGAAAGATTACAGGCTTATTTTCACCAGCTAGTCTTCATCTTGTGCTGACAGCAGTTTTGATCTGGATCTGAGGCTCTTTGGCTGAGACTCACTTGAGCAGCTCCTGCTTGCGCGAGCGGTTGTGTGCGGTTAGCGCTTTGAGTTCAGCCTGTCTTTTCTGCAGCTCGGCCAGCACCTCGTCTTCAGACTCTCCTCCGACACCTTGCCTCTCATCAGAGTCCAGCAGCCCCTGAGACACCAGCTCCTCTCTTATACGAGCCTCCAGAGAGCGTGTGTGAGGCACACTGGGAGCAACAGAACACGAGAAAATTACCTCTTTACTTTATTCATGTACACTAGGGCTGTGCAATATATCGAAATATCGCAAATGTACATATCGCAATATGCATATCGCTACAGCTTGCAATATTTGGGGCCATGAACAAAAGACAAAGAGAAAATCACTCACTGCTCTTACCTAAATAACTTTTGTAGCTTAAATAAGAATCAGTGCATATTGAATTCATAGAGTAAATACTAAGCAGTGTTTATTAGAATCAGAATCAGAATGGGCTTTAATCACTACTTAAGTGTGCGCAAACACAAGGAATTTGTTGTGGTTTTACAGGAACATACATACATACAAATAACCATATATATATGACACAAGATAGTTATAGAAGTTCACAGAACTGACTCAGCAACAGCTGAGTAAAACGGTTTCATCTGAGCATGTGGCACTTTAAGCATTATCGTATCGCATATCGAATATCGCATTATTTAATGAGTTATCGCATATCACATTTTTCTTCAATATCGCACAGCCCTAATGTACACCATAACTATTTTAAAGAAAAAGTATTGAAATAATAATTCATCAAAATGCTTTTGAAACAACTTTCCTTTATGGACGATGTCACCCAGGCAATATAGGCTATTGAATAATGTTCATCAATAACCAAATATCTAGTTTTCCTATATTCTGGTCTACTTATCACTATTCAATCCTGATGGATAAAATACATGTTTTTCCCCTTACTGAATACTTATGAAAAATGCATCACATTATAGAAGTAAAATGAGTTGGGAGTGCTGATTCATGTTGACTATAAAGAGTAAAAGATAGAGAGAATGAAGATTGCCAATTTAGCTAAAAAGGGAAGTCAATGGGAAAAAAAAAAAAACTATTTTTCAAAATCAACTAGCTGGTGGGTTGCCTGAACAGCTAGTTAACTAATCAATCGTAATTGCCCCTAAATGATTAGACCGCTTTCATAAGATGCGTTGTATTGGAATACAGTTTGACAAAGCACAACAAAATAAAGTGCTAAAACAGAGTAATTTTAACTTGACATGTCATCTTCAAAGAAAACAGTGCCAAAAACATCCACCTGAATGTGAAAGTACTGCTGGTGCTACTTATTTAGAAAGAATACACTAAAATGATCAAAAGTGACAGTAACGAGTTATAATGTTTACAAAATATTTCTATTTCAAATAAATGCTGTAATATTATACTTTCTATTAATTAAAGACTCTTAAAACATTAAATTAAAAAAAATCTTTTTCTTAGCACAACTGTTTTTGAGCATTAAATCAGCCTATTAGAATGATTTCTGAAGGATCATGTGACACTGAAGACTAGAGTAATAATGATGCTGAATATTCAGCTTTGCCATCACAGAAATAAATGAAATTTTCAAACATATTAAAATTGAAAATTTCTTTTAAATCGTAGTAACATTTCACAGCATTACCGGTTTTTTATTGTATTTGTAGATCAAATAAATGCAGACTTGGAGAGCAGAAGACATGTATTTCAAAAACATTAAAAAAAAAAAATCTTACCAACCCAAACTTTTGAATGGTAGTCTAAATAAACATGTAAACATCACTAACTGACTAAATCATAAAATAAAACATTTACCTGAAGGCTTTACCCTGGCTACGAGGCGATGTACCAGCCCCATCATCCTTCCCTGGAATGTCTGGAATGGGGGAATCCTCCATAGGGGATATTATGTTTTCCTACATATTTGAAAAAGGATATGACTAAAACATAAGCTGAGCTGACTAAATATTGCACAACTTGTACTTATTTTAGCACATGATGAGTCACTGACCTCAACAAGTGCTTGTAGAAGCCGCTGAGTAAGAGGGCCAAAAGGACAGCCGTCCTCTGGAGGTTCATGCTGAGACTCCGATTTCTTCAGTAAGGCATCTACATCTGCACAAACCAGAATAGTAGAAGATAAAAGCAACAGATTTAAGGCTAGACGCAACAAAAAAAATGACAATGTTGCAACTGGAATCTCATCTTAAATCACACCAATACCTTTAGCATCCAGTTCGGAAAGAGGACCCATCATGCTTTTTTTCTTGTCATTGGCTCTCGCCCCCTCTCTTTGCTCCTCCAACAGGTCCTCTTGAGCCCAGCGTTGGGAATAGTGCTTTCCGAGGGCTGGGATCTTGCAAAGAAAGCCAACAGTGAGTGCTCAGATGTGAACAACCAATACAAAAGCCATATAACATGCATTTCCCTGAATACAGAATCAGTTCAAGGAAAGGAAAGATGCAGTAATGTAGTGCAGGAACTGGTTTCTAAAAGATCTTTACCTTGTAGTATTCAGCTTCATCATCAGGGGGTTTGAGCAGCTCTTCCAGAACTCTGATCTCTTCATTTGTGATGTCTGCACAGTAAGGCTCCACCGAGGCCCAGAATCTGTTTTACACACATATATAACCACAAATGACTAAATACACTATCATTCATCAACGTTTGGGGTCGGTAAGATTTTTTAAATGTTTTTGAAAGAAGTAGTCTCAACAAAACTTTATTTATTTGATCAAAAATACAGTAAAAATGGTATAAGGTATCATAATACTGTGAAATATTACAATTTTACAGTATTACAATAACTTTTTTCTAACTGAATATAAGTGAGCTGTAAGCTCTAATTATCAAAATTAAAACAAAAATTGTTTTGAAATGTTTTACTTTACATGTAATGAATCTTCACTTTTTGAAATAAGTTACAAAAAAGAGAGAACTTTTTCACGATATTCTAATTTTTTGAGATGCACCTGTATTTTAAAATGTAATTTATTCCTGAATTTTATCAGCCATTACTTCAGTCTTTAGTGCCACATGATCCATGTATTATTATTATCAATGTTGAAAACAGCTGTGCTTCTTATATTTAATAGTATTGTTCTGTTTTTAAGTAGTAGTATTCAATAATATTCATATTTTTATGTTACATTTATTCATATTTTCGTGGAAAACAAGATATATTTGTTTGGTAAAATAGGAAGTTTAAAAGAACCGCATTTATTTTAAAAAAGAGAAATCTTGTGTACATTTTTGTCTTTACTGTCAATTTTGATCAATTTAATGCTTTTAATTGCTGAATAAAATTTAAGGCTTTTATCTGTGTTTAAATTATATTTGATCTGTATTTAAATAAAAATCTTTGACTGAATACTCATAACTTAATATGTCTCCTCTGGAATCAATAAAGCATGAAATGGGAAAAAATTTATATCTAGGGTTTCTGTAGGGGACATGATGGCAAAACCTGATCTGTATCTTATATCAGGTTATTCTAATAAATATACATTATGCATCTCAGTTTCAACAAACCTGTTGGGAGCATCATTTTTAGGGTTGCGGGGTATATCTTGGGGGTCGACTTCAAATTCAAAGTCTTGGACCTTGGTCTGTATGTTCTTAGACTTCGGTCTACCTGGCCCACAGTCCTTGAGTTCACTCATCCTCTCATGAACAGGAACCTATATCTGAAAAAAAAAAAACACAATATTAAAAAAGGTCAGGGTTGTGTGGTCATGTGATAAAAGCATGATTGCAAGTAAACAGTTGAGATAATGCAAGCAAACCCAGAAGAGATGGAAGTAGATGTTATTTATAAGATTTTATAGGTGACAACTTAAATTTTTATGCATTGCATCCCTGTAATTTCTTTCACTCTGTTATGTAATACTGACGCCTATAAATGATACCAGTGTGTGATAATGAGCAGCCACTTTAAGCTAACAGCTATTTGCTAATTCGGCTGCATGCTGTTCAAACCACAGACAGCCGTTTGTTACACTTTATCAATAAATATGTATATTACTTGCAATGAAAAGACGTATGTCGCCAATTAAACAATATGTTAAAACACCAAACAGAACGCTAACTGAGTTCATACAAGGCGTTTATTCATAAAATATTATTGTTTACCTCCGATGAAGGGGCATCCATTACTGACTAAACCATTATCTTAACACGGGGGAGACAACTCGCCGATTAAGTTATAAGAACGTGTATAACAGTGGCTTTAGTATGATCAACCTACGTTTTAAAAAAGTTTGACCAATATTTATGTACTATTTGCAAACTCATTTTTCAGTATCAGATAAATACCCCCTCTCGGCAGTTAACATCCACAACATAACATAGCAGCGTATAGAATGGTACATTCCTGACTGAAGCGCGTCCAAACCAAACCATAGACTGTAAAAAGGTCCAAACAGTATAATCGAAGAGTATTTCTTTTTAGAGACTCGTGCGCTGTTTAAAACCACAAAATAGTTCAGGTTTATTTGAACACAGTGATATTTTTAGATCATATCATTTTTGACTACTGTGTATATTTGACCTATCGCGTTATTTGCCATATAAGGAAGAAAAAGCGAATAAAGGTAAGATTGCTACTGGGCTTGACCGTAAATATAAGAATAGATGTGAAATGATAACGGTCGTTTTGGTGTTTATATCTATTTCTCCCAGTTTACGCGCTTAAAATAGAAACATGTGAACTTGTTTTTGTATGAAATTATATTTAATTATCTATCATTTACTCGTATACATTTAAATCATGAGCTCATGATTAACAATAATGCACTTCTAATAGGTGTATTACGGGAAAGTGAGAACGCAATGGAGGCGTGTTTTCTCATTTCCAGGCGTGGCGTGCGGACTTCCGTCTTCCTCCACAGACCTCACATAAAATGGTAAGAGATTTACATTTCTTAAAGTTCCATAGATTGTTCTTTATTATAGTGCAAGCAATCAAATGACTCAATAAACAGCCTTAGCGTAAACCATTTGCATGCGGTCACCGCAGTGTTTTTTGCTTTTTTTGATCGAGTGATGTTAGTATGTCTTGATTCATGCTAGCTGGCTAACGTCAGTGATTTTACAGGCAAAACCTATTTTCGGCAGATTGAAAACATTAAATGCACATTACACTACACTGATACAATGTTTAATAACTGGCACGTGTTTAATTCATTTAAAACAGCCAGTAGTTGTCAATAAGTGACATTCAGGCGGTTGATTGACACTTCACCTAATGGAATGGCCAAATACAACGCTGCTCTTCCACCCACTGACAATCACGTTTCTCTGTGTGTTTATGGTTATTATATGGGCTGTTAGCTTATAGAATGAAGAGTTACTTCTAAATGTTCTCCTTTTTTGTATGTAGACGGCAACATTGCGACCCTACCTGAATGCGGTGCGCGCCACTCTTCAAGCAGCCCTGTGTCTGGAGAACTTCTCCTCTCAGGTGGTGGAGAGACACAACAAGCCTGAGGTGGAAGTTAGGTGAGGAAATCACATCCTTCGTATGTGTTATATATGATGTATTTTAATAGATATATAAATATATGATCAATGTATGTCTTTCAATACAGGAGCAGCAAAGAGCTTCTGTTGCAGCCTGTGGTCATAAGCCGCAATGAGAAGGAGAAGGTCCTGATTGAGGGGTCCATAAACTCAGTGAGGGTCAGCATCGCTGTCAAACAGGTAAGAAATTCAAGATGAACTGCACAAGATCGATGTGTTTTTCTTGCTGTCGTCTTCTAAAGATATTAATGGTTTTCTTAGGCTGATGAGATTGAGAAGATCCTGTGCCATAAATTTATGAGGTTCATGATGATGCGAGCAGAGAACTTCTTCATCCTTCGGAGGAAACCTGTTGAGGTGGGCTCCTTTGTGAAGAACAAACAAGGGATGAAGAAATATGTGATTCATTAAAACACGCGTGCAGTAGTGATGGGAGAAACAAAGTTTTTCGAAACTGTAAATCAATTGAACCAATTGCTTTGCGAAATGATTCACATTTCAAACACCACACGCTGGTCAGAATAGTGTAAATGCCAATGAAAACACAACCAAAACATGCATAAGAAGACCTTTTACGAACCAAATACAAATGTTTTATTAAAAGTGTAATCAACTAAATGCAATTAACAAATGATCTAATACCATTAAATAATAAGTGTCTGTGTAATGTGTTATTTTATTGTAGTGCTTGTTTTGTTTCCTTTTTATTATACAAATGTGTCATTAGAATGTCTGTTAATTTCTAAAATTACAGTCATGATGTAACAAAGCCGCTTTATTCAACAAATCATGCGACTTTGGCAGTTTGGTGCATGCTTCACTTGTTCAAATCAGAAAAAGGATTTGCAAAAGTTTCAAAGGTTTTCGAAAGCACCCATCACTAGCATGCATGTCAAGTTTTTTTGGTGGAGTTATGTAGGAGTAAGAGAAAAAATGCATGTTTATGTGGGATAAATCTTACGACTTGAAATGCATAGCTGAATGATGTTGTGCATGTGAAGCATCTAAACTGTTAACAAGATTAACATGTTTTTTTTTTCTCATTTCCTCATTTGTGCTTTTCAGGGCTATGACATCAGCTTCCTCATTACCAACTTCCACACAGAACAGATGTACAAACACAAGCTGGTGGACTTTGTTATCCATTTCATGGAGGAGATCGACAAGGAGATCAGCGAGATGAAGCTGTCAGTCAATGCTCGGGCCCGAATTGTCGCAGAGGAATTCCTTAAGAATGTATGATTGAGATGTTACATTTATATCACATGTTTAAATGAGTGGAAAATGTCATTTTTTTTAATTTGACTGTTTTTATATTTTTTGTTTTAGTTCTGAGGATCCTTGTCTACATTCCTAATACCCATCAGAGATTGGTGTTGCTTTGGTTCTTGTGGACAAAAACATTCAAAGTTTTTAAAATCTCCACAGAGCAAAGGGGAAAGAGTTTATTAGTTAGCAACCAAGCAAGAAGATCTACAGGAACAACTGGCCAGTCTTGCAGCACTATATGCAGTCCCCTTTGTCTTCTGTTCAAGGTGCTCCTTGTGCCCATGGATATTAACAATTGTACATTTAGTCAAGAATTTATTACTCTCGTTTTCTGTTGTTAGGAAAAGAAAAGAAAACACACAGTCAAGGCAGGTCCTTAAAAGTATTACCTGTAATTAATATTGATGGGCACAGGAATCTTGTTGTTGGACTGTAGTTTTTTGGTTGTCTTTTATATGTTACAATGAAAAAAAAAATCAGGAATGAATTAAATGTTAAAGAGATAATGAGAGAAAAAAAATAGAAAATGGGTGTTTATATTTTGGCACTGCTAAACTCCTATTATATCTATACAAAAAAAACTGCGTAAAACTTCATGACAGTAAATTCAATAAAAAGATATTGTGCTTTCTGTATCTCTTGGGATTTATTTCCAAATTGCATACACACACAACATACACATTCTGGTAGTTTTTACTCTTTTGATTGTGCTTTCTATCCACGTATATGCATTGATCCTTTTGCAGTTTTAGTTCTTATTTATCAGCTTTTTTTCTGATACAATACCATCTGAAATGTATTGAGCCAAGTTATAACATTGCCAGCGCACCAGTAGTGCTTCAACGGACGAAAACACACACAATTATGTCAAAATTCACGGTTTTGGCGAGTTGCCTCGTAAACGTAGTCTTTTAAATGAGTTATAAAGTTTTAAAGGGGTCATATGATGCGATTTCAAGTTTTCCTTTCTCTTTGGAGTGTTACAAGCTGATTGTGTATAGATAAGATCCCTTAAGTTGCAAAGACCGTAAAGAGTGGAGAAAATGGGAAATGTGTCAGATCCGCATTCATGTGCATCAGGTTTTAAAGAGACGGCGCTGATTTTAAAGTAAAACCTGTCATTGATGTAAATCAAAGAACAAAAGAAAACTATAAAACAAATAAAGGCATTTAGATAGTGTGATGATGCATCATTTTGTGGATTTATTTATTTATTGATGCGAACTTCCCAGTGCATTAATAAATAATAAATCCACAAAATGATGCATAAAGAATGTGCATCAGTTTGTTTTTACTTTTTTAACCGTTATAGGCCTATATTTTATCATTATTATATAATAACTTTTTATATGGAGGGCCAAATTACTCAAAATTAAATAATTAAATAATTGTTGAAATATATAAATAAATCGTTAAATACATAATGAAATAATTATTAATTATGCGTAATTGTGAGTAATTTAGCCCTCCATATTTTTATTTTGTTTTATTGTAAAGAAAAAAAGAAGAAGAAAAAAACATCAATTTCGACAAATTAGCGTCACTGCACCCATTGCATGCGACATGTTTTCTCGTTGACCTGCCACGCCCCCAAATCAGAAACTGGCACATAAAGAAACTTTAGAGTTTCCTACTCATAAGTACGATTTGGTGGTTGCGTTCATGAGCGTTCCACTCCTAAATACAATCTTTCCTACATGATTTGAACGAACCATCAGTGTTTTAGCGCCACTAAACACCAAATATATCTCCAGACACGTGACCCACAACTCAAATCTTATTGGTCGGCGCGCTCTCATAGTCGAACGAACACAAATCGACACACTCGCCGATGAAAAATATCTTCGCTTTGTTGGCGGGAAATGTTCGGGTCGAATGTGAGTAGCTCCACAGGTTTCTATTCAAATTCTTGGCGCCAAGTATTCACGTTGGTATTGACAAGGCCTGAGGTTGTGTGACATTTCTTTCCTCTTCTGTGGCACAGACTCACTAGAGAAAGTATCCTGCCAAGAGACTGCGACAGCCACAGCAGGATGCCACATCCTTGTGAGTCTGTCACGCACAAACACATCATATCATTCCATGATGTCGGTTGACAATGCATTATTATTATACTGTTCAAATATCATGTCTGCACTTATGAAGGTCAAGGGCTGAGTAATTCTGCTCTTATATCAGTGCAAAGGGATCCAGCTGACCCCACAGCAATTCACACGAGGATTAATGTAGGCCTAGAGACTTCACATGCAGGTGGTTTTGGTGGGCAGCTTGTTTTTGTACTTTTGAGTGGGTTAAAAGGCACTGTAGATCTGTGACCATGAAAACAACCCCCACAATAAAAGACTAAACTGTATCTCATGGGAACTCATAACATTTGTTTTATTAATTATAATACAATACAATACAAAATAAATATTTTGAGGTAACAGTCTGAATAAATAAGTTTTTAAAATATGGTATTTAATTTAAATAAATATTTATTTTTAAAAACCTCAACACACACACACACACACACACACAAACACATATATATATATATATATATATATATATATATATAAGAATATGATTAAAAGATTTGCATTTGGCTTTCTTATGTTCACTGGCTCTGTTATCTGATGTGGCATTATCATGTGAAAGGGTTATTTGTGTTCGTGGTTGGCATGTGCGTGTTGGTCTGCGAGGTTGTAGTAATGTAGAGCATTGTGATAGTTTCTTTCTAAATGCATGGCTCTGGCCAGGGCTTTGGTGTTTGTAAGTCAATACTCCATCTCAGGCTTTTGAACGCCACCCACATTTTGCACACATGCCTTCGCTACAGATGCCATCACGTACATCTAACCTTCACAGTTAGCTTTTGCAGTTCATTTAATTTGGTGTCTTTTTTCAGCAACCGTGGAAGTGGCATAAATTTTGAACTTGTTGAAACCTAAATCTGTCTAGTCAGACTCAAAATAATGAGTGCTATATAGTTTAAGGAATTAAGGCTGAATATCCCTTATTCCTTGACTCTTCCCTGCTCTCAAAATCGTGCATAGATGTATTGCTGATGAGCCACCCATTGTTAGTGTGTGCGAACCTACCTACTTAACCTATTTTGGGACAATTGTGAAAATGCAAAAAATGTTTTCTGATAGGGTGTGGTTTAGGGGTTAGGTTGCTTATAACTAGCTGTATAAAAAGTAGAAGTCTATACATTTAGATAGCTAAATACACACATTTGTAAAGTACTCCATACATATCCATTTACACTTTCAGTCAAAAGTTTGTTTCTGATTCTGATCTTTAAAAAAAGTAATCTAAAGGTGTATGCTTATAAATAATTTAAATTATACCTAGCTACATATTTTCAAAACTTAAATCAGATTGATTGTAATGGGTGAGTAAAATATAAAATAACTGTCTAGCATACAGGTACTCAATGCTTCAGTTGAAATACAAACATTAGACAGCAGAGGACGCTAAACAACCACAGAGTACAGAGGTGAAGATATACAATACTAGTAACATTGCTTACTAAATGCCCATGTGTATATTTTTACTATTGTCGTATAATCTGTTAATGAAAAAGTCGATCCTGGTGAACTTTTTTTTTTTATAGTAAATGGAAAAAAAATGAAATCAAAAAGGCAAGGCACAAGTGAAAGTAATTTTCATGAAATTGCCTTTATTTTATCATGGCCAGTGTGTGAATTAATCACTGACTGCAAATATTTTAAATTTATGTGAGTATAATGACATACCCTTTTGCAATTTATCTTGAAACATATACATTTGTGTATACAAATAATACATACTCTTTTGACTTTAGAGAATTTAGGGCTGGGCGATATAGCTAAAAAAATGTATCAACGATATAATGTTTCATATCGTTCGGTATCGATAATTATTGACATTTTTTATAACCTTTTTTAAAACAATTTTTTTTTAAATTGAACCACTGTATTTTTAATTGAACCCAATTTATTGAGACAAACAACAAATATTTTTTGTTTTAACAATCAAACACAAAATAAAAATTAAACAAATATCTAATTTCTAATGTTTTATATGCAGATTAAATAGGTCTAAAGGAAACTTTTGTCTTGTCTCCCGAGGCCACAGGAGGGCGCAATGAGCAAAATAATAGTGCATTTAAATTGTAAACGCAAGGAAATAACTGTCTATAAAAAATGTGCATTACGTCTAAATTAACTCATAAAAATCAAATATAATTTTGTAAATTGCATAAACAATTATGAACAAAACAGCATCATATATTTATGCATTGCTTAATCCAAAGAGCCAAAGAACCATTCACACAGATTGCATTAAAAAACATATGAGACGCAGTGAAAAGGAATAAACCTCCACAAATTCACAACGTGGTTTCTAAAAGTTTAAACTGTTTTAACTTTGCATGGCTTTCTATACATCTCTTGTGTGAGACGCGAGTGCAGCAGTCATATTTGTCCGTCTAAAAAATGTGCTGAATATGCGTTCTGTGTGAATGGCTTGGTTTCGGTTTTAACCTAATCAAGATCTTCTCCACATTGAGCTTCTAAATTTCTCTAATATTTTGAATGCATAACACAGCAGCGGCGCATCTCGTGGGCTAGACTAACAAAACATTAAAATGCAACAACGTCGCTTACATCATTATCTCCGCATCTCGCTCGCCACTGATGACGCTCCCTGACGTACTCCTAACATTCAAATGCAAATGTTTATTTTAAATTTGACTAATATTCATTTTTTATTCACAATCTCCTCATCACAGGCAGGCACAGCACTCATTTCAGCATGTGTTCGTGTTTGTGTGTGCTGTCTGCGTCACTCATAGCACGTGCCTATATCGTGCGCCATATCGAAAAATTTTTCTATCGTTATCAAAGAATGTGTACCGTCGATAAATATCGATACCGTTTTATCGCCCAGGCCTATTGGAGATTTTTCTTTTTTTTTCTTTTTTAATGGCATGTAATCACTGAAAACACTTTCTTTGTAAAATCTGCAGCTCATCTATGAGGTTGTTTAATGATGGGCTCATATTACAGGCAGTGACATCTTGGAACCCAGGCACATGTGTGCTGTCACCACCATACCGGATACTGCCGTCATGCCTCTTAACAGCCCGAATGACCCAGCCACCGAGGAGCAGAAGCTACACGATAAGTGGCCCCATCAAATAAGCCAACATATTAAGGTGCTATTTACATGCCTAAAGGCTCTGAAGAGCTCACTGTGTGTTCATAAGGAAATAAACTATGCAACTCTCAGTCCTTAAAGGCATAGTTCACCCAAAAATGTCAATATTTTCATGCTCAGTCTAATGTTGTTTTAAACTGATATTTTGTATGCTTGATCCCCAAAGTTCACCCTACAGGTTTGCAACTGCATAAGGGTGAATAAATGTTTACAGAATTTGGGTGAACTATACCTTTAAAGGTATCATGCATTGACTTACTGATTTTCTTTTCTGGATTTGAATTGGATTTGAATGTGAATTTAGATGGCAAACAGGAGCTACCTGTTACATTTCCTTCATTTTCTATTCACTAAACTGCATTTACTTTCATTCCAATTCTAATTTCAACTCTACTTTCTGTGGGGTGTGAACATTTTAATTCAGATTTCGAAAAAGACCAACACACACATTTGAAGTGCACCAGAGTTTAGCATTTAGGATTAAAAGTTTGTTCTGATCCATAACCGTAAGTATGAGCAGTAGTGATTAGTAATTACCAGCTTCTTCTTCTACTGCTTCCTCCTTTTGTGTCCTCTGCCCCTCGCGAGAAGACCCACAGATGTCCCTTTCTAACAAACAGCACAGCTGTCTGGCCTGAGCACAGGAAGGACCATATTTGTGTGGAAGTGTGCATCAGGTCAGGACTATGTTCTGTTGCCAGGGGAACAGTAGGAAGTGGGGTTTCCTGTTCCCAGAGAGTGGAGAAAGATAGAGAGACCCTGTTTGTTGTGTTCTGAGGTGAAAGAGGGCAGCTGAAACGCCAAGAATCGACTCATTTGCTCTGTTGTTTGAATGGCTTCTCTGAATCGCACATTACATTAGATGCTATCGATCTACTGATGTGGTCATGTGGGGGCCATTTATGCCATTACATTGATGAGGGATTTGTTTATGGTCAGCCAGGCAAAAATAGTAAGTCTGATCGCATTGAAAAGCAATAGCACATCTCTGCTCCTCAAGCCACATGATTTGTGGTAGCATTCATGTCGAGTTACACGTTGTAATATGTAGGGTTGGGAGTTTGTTCAAATCAATAGTATTTTTTTTTATATGTTAATATAGTGTTTCATTTTTAGTTTTCTTTAATATATCAAATTAAAATAAATAAATGTTGCCTTGGCAACTAGCTGAAATAAAAATATTTATTTTCTTTCAAGTAACACAAATTTTTTTTATTTATTGTTTTAATTATAGTTTCAGTTTTGGGATGCATCATGATGGATATTATAAATATTTGAGATGTATTTTTAATTTATCAATATCTGATGATTTAATTATAAATGCTTCTTTCCCTTATTAATGTTTTGATGCTTAAATGTACTTTTTTTTTAATGATTTTTTTTATATTTAATTTATTTAGACAAAATCATATGAAATTGGGCATTTTAGTATTGTGTCAACCAGAATTATAATATTGGTGCATCATCCCTAATTTTGATTATGATAAATTATTTATTAATTTTGATGTCTACAAAAAACAATGTGCTTCCAAAAAGTGACAATTACCACAAATAAGTTGTATTTACAAAAACAGTATGATTTATACTTCTATAGGTGCTTAAAATAACAGCTAATGTTCAGCTGATGGTGTATAATGTGGAAATGTTTGACAGGAGGCTTTAAAACAATGTCATCTTCAAAACAGCCAATGACCCAGTGAACTTCATCTCCATATCCCATCATTTTGACTGGCAGTTACTCTGGAGTTATGAGCAATAGCTCATTTCACATAGCCAATAAAATTCTCCACCAGACAGATCCCATCAGCCTGGGCCGGGGACCAATAGTGTGTCACTGCAAACCAAATCAGACAAAGCACAAAAATTACTCCGTCATCCTCTGGGTCTAACGACACTGACTTATTTGTCTCCAGCGTTCTATATATATGCTGTTTTCAAGGACACGGATAATAGACGTCGTGATGGTGTTCAATTGTGTCTTTGATCTCTTGCTATAACAATTAAATCTATTTAAAAGGAAAAACCCTCCTTTGGTGGGTAAACAACATTAGAAGGGTCTATTTATGAGAATGTCGTTAGTGAGGGTTGGAAGTGTGTGTGTGT
Source organism: Sinocyclocheilus rhinocerous (assembly GCF_001515625.1). Lineage (NCBI taxonomy): Eukaryota > Metazoa > Chordata > Actinopteri > Cypriniformes > Cyprinidae > Sinocyclocheilus > Sinocyclocheilus rhinocerous. Next base: position 772,712 of record NW_015641018.1, read on the forward strand.
GTGTAGGGGGGTCGTGGAGGGATGTAGACTGATTAATTTCAGACTGAGTCTGATTCATCACAGCCTGTCACCTGATTGCACTTTAAAAAGGTGCTCCTCTCCAGAAGCCAATCCGGTGCCATTCAGGCCAAATCCATCTCCCAAGGACAGTCAAATCAGTTCCTCTGCTGCTCCATGTGCTGCTTAGAAACTCACACAAGATGACCAGGAGACTGTAGGCTACAAGGGTATTGACAGTTTCTGTTGTAAATCTTAATATGCTTTAACACTTATGTGACACGAAAACACATTTTATTCACCATTTGAGATGACAAAGAGAATGAGTTGTACTAATCAACATAAACTTAGCCATCAACAATGGTGGACATAAAAACAAATCTCTTTTGAGGCTGAAGTCATAACACCAGCCTGTATAATAAATGAATATCCGAATGTCTGTTCGTTTTGATAAATGTGTTATGTATATAAAACGACAATATTTGTTAATGACACAGATGGTTAGTATGTTTGAGGAGACTGGGGCTAGTTATTTTGGAAGCCTGTTTCCACCACTGAATAAAAAATAAAAAAAGGTAATTGCAACTTTTTATCTCGCAATTCTGACCTTTTTTTCTCAGAATTGCCTGATACAAACTCGCAATTCTGACTTTTTTTCTCAGAATTGTGTTCTGAGAAATTAAGTCGGAATTGTGTGATTTAAACTCGCAATTGCGAGTTACGTCAGAATTGTGAGTTAATAAACTTGCAATTCTGAGAACATATCTTTTTTTTTCTCCTCAGAACTGGACTTTATAACTCACAATTGCGAGTTTATATCTCACAATTCTGAGAAAAAAGTCAGAATTGCGAGTTTATCAGGCAATTCTGACTTTATTTCTCGCAATTGCGAATTTATATCCCGCAATTCTGTCTTTATATCTCGCAATTCTGACTTTATAACTCGCAATTGTGAGTTTATATCTCACAATTCTGAGAAAAAGTCAGTGCAATTGCGAGAAAAAAAGTCAGAGATGCGAGTTAAAAAGTCGCAATTACCTTTTATATTTTTTATTCAGTGGCGGAAACGAGTTTCAATAAGTATTTAATCCAGTAAATATTTATTTAAATACTGAAAATTTTGGCTACAAAAAAAGCTATTCAATTCTTTAACATGATTTCCTATTGGGGCATGGTGTCACAAAATGTCAGTGCATTTTATAAGAAACAAGTTTTTTTTTCTTCATTTTTCATCTTATAGGCCTTTCAGAAAAATATTATAAAAAGCTCACTTCATGAAACAGCAGAAAATTAAATAGCAACATAGAAAAATCTCAAACTGCTGTTTTGCTAAAAAATCTCTCTCCCTATAAATATGCTGTTTATAACTTTATAACACTTGTATAATACTTGCCCCAATCAGACATTTTTGTTCAATCTGTTATATCTTGCCTCAATGTATAGTTTTTATCGTTCACTTGTTTATCCAACAACTATAAGAAATATCACATTTTAGTTTGTATCACTATATATATATATATATATATATTAACCTATTTTTGGTGGGTTTTTGAAACCAAATACAAAATCACTGCTACAGAATACAGTTATTTGTGTAATTAAATATAGCCTTTGTGGCAACTAGCCCCAGTATCCCCTATTCAAAGAATAATGTCAGATGATACATATGTTGGAGGATTGCTACTGAATTTATTCAGTCACTGTAGATGTTGTCTAAAAAAAATTGAGGCACTGTCGTTTCTCTCTATGCAAAACCTTACGAATCATTCAATCCACCTGCAGGGTTTGTTTTGCGAGTGAGAAATTACATCCATATATCAACAACTGACAATACAAGATTCCTGGTTAATAGTCAACAAAAAAGAAATCACTCTAGTGGAAAAAAACACAAATACAGAACTTAACTGAAATTACAGTATATACATGATTAAATAGCAGTGTTCCTGAAATGTCTTGGGTGCTGTAAAAATCCTTTGCTCTGGTTTGTTAATGATTTGTCTATGTACATGTAAAATATTGAGGACAATTGTCTTGTTTTTTCAGCACCTCGGCTCACACCATGTACATTGCAGATGTTGAGGCTGCTGCATTCAGTTCTATTCTACTGTGTTGTGTCTAGCTGGTTTAGAAGATTTTCTTTGCGAACAACCCGTTCGAATTTGGCATTACTGTTGCCACCCGCCTTTTAGAACAGACTTGACTTTGCGTATATAATGCCTTACAATGCTAAGTAGCTAGAAAACACACTAGATTTCGTTACACAGCTTTTGGGTCTGCTACAATGGTACAATACTATGACTAGACTGGATTTCATCTGAAAAAAAAAATAAAAAAAAAATTGAAATTTTTGTCATTCTTACCCTTATGTTGTTCCAAACCTGCATGATTTTTCTTTTTTCTTTCTTGTGGAACACAAAGATATTTTGAAAAATGTCTCTGTACAATAAAAGTCAATGGGGTCAGATGTTGTTTAGACCCTGATGTTCTTTAAAATATCACTTTACATTAAGATCTCATTTGTTAACATTAGTTAACATTAAATAGGAGAAATATATTTTTTAATATTAGTTGATAAAAATAAATACAATTGTCCATTGCTTATGTTTGTTCATAGTGCATTAAAGGGATAGTTCACCCAAAAATGAAAATTATCCCATGATTTTATCTAATGTTAACAGGTACAACTTTTGATTTAAAAGTATACTTGTAAATGCTGTAGAAATTTTGTCCATTGTTAGAGCAGTTAATGTAGACAAAGTTAACAAATGAAACCATATTGTAAATGGTTAGGAAAATATGTTTATCTTGCATAGAAGAAATTAAGTCATACAGGTTTGACATGAGGGTGAATAAACTGACAGAATTTTCTTTTTTTGGATGAACTATCCCTTTAAGAAATACAGTATAGTCACAATCAACATATGACCTTTGGCTTTGAAGGGGTCCACAGGTGTTTGTCAAAGAGCCATGAATGACAGCACACAGCAGTCACCACTGATGGCAGTAGCATGTACATACTACTTTTAATTTCTGTTATTACATAAGCGTCAGCTGGTCAAGACATATTGCTACACAGTGGCAACTTCTTGGAATGGAGTCTCCGATCTGCTGGTCAGAAAGTGTAATTGACACCCCACAACATGTCCACATATTTTGACTCTTGAGTTTCAGGATTGGACTTGACCCAGTTTTATTGTAAAAAGTTCCAACTACGACCACTAGAAGCTCTATTGAGTCAATGGTACAGGAAGTTCTCATTCACAACATTACTTCAGCCATGTCAACACAACCCGGCAGATTAACAAGGCTGATGGAGCGTCAGAGGAAGACCATATGAGAGCGGAAACACTTTGTCGCTATATACGGAGTAGAAAACAGGTCTGTTGACAATTTCTCACATGGAAACTTCCATTCAAACCCCATCCTGGATGCTGCCGTTAAACTTCCGAGTGCAGACCCTGGTGTGAGAGGCTCCTTTTAAGGAATAGAGCCCCATCCTGCAAGGAACAAAGCGATTAGATCTCGCTCAAAAGCATCTGTCACTCTGGTCTGAGGTATCTGTCTGCACACCGTCAGTCTCACCTTTTAATTCGGCTGATCTGCTCGCACAGAAAAGACAGGTACTGAGTGAGCTTCACCATGGCGATGATGAGCGTGCCCCCCACCAGCGTGCACGTGGGCCAGAGGAGCGAGCTAATGATGGCCCCGCGGCCGTAGAGACGTGTCAGGAGGACGCTGTCCTGCTGCTCCGAGGGGTCGTAGTAGCACAGAACCTGCTGGTGCGTCTTCAGTCGCTCTGAGATGTTCATCACAATGCTGTGCATCAGCGTGTGGTCCTTGCGGCACTTTGGGATGTAAAAACACTGCAGGGAAAGAAGGAAGTGCATTTACTTGAAAGGAATTCAGTTCAGTTTGTGTACTGCACTGCATCGTGGTCATTCATCATGTTCAGAAACATACTGTGATGTCATCTTAGGGACAAATTGTGAATTGGTAATTTTAGATAATTACATTAATTAAAATTACATTAACGGGTGATTAGTAAGTGTCACTAGTTTGTCCATATATAAGCAAAGAGACAAGCCAGGATTGATGTCCTAAATCACTTTTTTTGCTTCTGTAAATGTTTGCTCATAAAGATCACAAGCACTTCTGAACCCTGATGAAATTGATGTATGCTTGCTCATAACATCATTTTTTGCCAATTTAATTGTGATCTCTCAAAAAAATGAAAAATAAATCAATAAAATACTCGACTTTTCTGCAGTACCTTCAAATATGTAGATTTGTATTTATTTTTTAAATGTATTTTTTGACAGTAAATATATTATTCAAAAATACATTAAACGTAATATACATACATCAAATTAACTAAAATTAATAATATTTTTTATAAAATGTTTATATTTTTGGAAGATTTTGGGTGATGCAATTGTCTCATAATGAAGGAAAATTATCAATATATATTTTTTCATTATTGAACTTTTTTTATTTATTTATTTAGTTTAGTTAGTTAGTGGTTTGTACACAATGTTTTGTTGAACAACCCAAAAGCGTGATTAATGTGGTAACTTATCTAAATAATCTGGTTTGTTTCAGGTTAAAATCTACTTTTACTACATTTAACAGAAGCAACCTGATTGGTTAATTCTAATCAGAAGCTTTAAAATAACAAGTGTGCATGGTGTCACGGAAGAATTGCCCATGCATCACTATTTACTGGTAATGTGATATATCCCTATAGTTAATGCACATGGTTAGGTGTGGTGTACCTCAGGGTTGGCCTCATGGGCCTCCTCATTGTATGACAGCCGCAGAACTTTGCCGGTGAAGTTCAGACTGACGTATACTTGAAGGCAGGGAAACCTGGAGCTCTTCCTGCACTCTGAGCCACAACTGTAGCTGCAGTTAATCTCAGCAACTATGTTAGACTTTAGCACTGTACAGTTTGACTCTTCTGTCCAAATGCTGAGAGACAAAAAAATGGGCAGAGAAGTAGAAAAAAGTTAAGAAATAATTTATAATGGCATTTATTAAATGCATTTATCATACAAGATGAAGCGAGATGGCTGGTGGTTAACATGCTGCTGGAGAGCTTCCTACAGTTTCAAATTTTCAAGTGCCTTAATATTGATCAGGTTCAGTTGTGTTTGACTAAAGCTGAAATGAAACCCTGCAGGGAGGTAGATCTAGAGAAGCAGGACTGAGCACACCTGACTTAATGTGAACCTTAACCTGTGGAGAAGTCAAATGACTTGCTAATGAGTTCTTCTTGCATGCTGTTGAAGGGCATATTGGAGGTAAAGTGAGCATAAACTCACAGTTTTGCATATTTACTTTTTAATTCACATTATTCCAAAAAACAATGTAATAACAACCTTATTTTATGAAACTTGCTCCACGTCTAAAACAACTTTCCTTTTCCGCTGACATCGTCAGTTCCTCTCACTATTTATACCTCTCCCCTCTAGCCTATGTCATATAAAGACCACTTTTTATTATTTCAATCAGTTCTTAAGGAATGAAATCAAGTCTTTTTTACAGAAGTACATTTTTATTGAATATGTATTTTACTATAACTGTAATTTAATATTTTGCATATTGCGAGTGCCCGCCCTTGGCTTCATTTTCCACCCTGCTTAAGGTTGTTTGTATGTGTGCAATGCAGTGACACCAAACTCAGTTATGTGCGGAAATCCTAGTTTGGTGCTGGCATCCTCATTGAATTTGCCCCTTTCCACCCAAATACTTATTTTCCCTTTGACTATAGGTGAGCTTGAACTTTATACTCTTCAAGAAATTTACACCTCAACTTTGCGCTCTTAACACTCAGCTAGATTTAATCTTTGGTCATTGTTTCTATAAGCATTTAATTGCTTATGCAAGTTTTTCTTAGATATAAACAGGTCATTTGCTGAGATAATGGATAAACACCAAAAACCGCCGAGAAACAGAAGCCTACAAAATTGACAGCTAATTAAAGTCTTAAATATTTTGCTAATATTAACAGCCCATTATAGCCATCCCGTTGCAACTTGCAACAAATTATATAATCAAAGCTGCTTTTATTTTTAGCACAATATTTGTACATCAGTACAAATCAGTACATCAAATATTAGTACAATATTTGTACATCAGGGTCACCCTCCATATTCACTAGGGTACACAATGGTGATTTGGCCCTCTGTTGTGGCGGCCGATTACATGTTAGTGTTTGTCTTTGTGCAAGGCCTCTTTCTCCTACTCTATGAATAACAGACCTTGTGTTCTTTGGCTATTCCAACGGCTCAGCTGCCTCTTTAATTGCCTTTGACTACAGTGTATGCAAGCTCTTATCTGTGTGAAATCTGTGGTGGGTCAGTGGTATTTGGAAGAGCTCTACAGAACTCAATTCGGCTCCTATGTTGTAATGTTCGCTAATCTGCGTGTTACGGTCAAAAAGGAATGGAATCGGCAAATGTTTGGTACATTGTGGACAATATAATGAGTGATCATATTAGGGGCATTTCATAAGCAAATGAGGAGAACAATATGAAAAATGCAGTTCTGTTCAGAATGAAATCTTCACAGACTGTGCTGAAGCATTTACACAGAAATTAACATAAATGTAGCAAAAAAAAAGTTTTTGTAACTGCAGGGAGCAACTGTTAATTTGATATCTTCGTGTCTGACTGCCGTAGTGCATTTATCTATCTATCTATCTATCTATCTATCTATCTGAAATAGGGATGTAGCGGTATGAACATTTCTTATCACGATTATAGTGACCACAATTATCACGGTTATCAGTATTATCACGGTATTGTTAAAATGTGCTGGAGATGTTTAAAAAAGTACCGACACATAAATCACTTCACCAAGTTTTATATTTAAAAATCAACAAACAACAAATAAAATGAATTTTTGTTTGCATAACTAAAACAATAACATTGCCAATGATGTCCGGATTTTAAATGACAACATGACTGACAACAGT
>NW_015641018.1:779699-780637 GCF_001515625.1 Sinocyclocheilus rhinocerous
GTGGACAAAGCAGTATTGCGATTAAGAACACTTCCTTTAGGTATTACATGGAGCGAAGATGAAAACAAAATGCCATCGAATCGTTTCTGAAGACAGTCAGAACCTTCAGAGGTACATTCATATATTCATTTGTATAATTCCCTTAGCACTCTTTTAAAACCTCCCAGCTTTTCTACCTTGTTTTCACTCAAAACGAAACTACTCTGCTGCTGTGCGCACGTAAGACTGTTACTTAAAACTGTGCTTTATGCTGGACAGTATTTATTTATCACGAGTTGTTCAAATCGCGATAATCTAAAACGGTTTTAATGATAATTAAAAGATGAAACGGTAATACTAACCGTGGGGAATTTTATCACGATTTATCGTCAAACCGGTAATCGTTATGTCCCTAATCTGAAATGCAGAAATTATTTTACTTTTTTAAAAATGTTTAATTGTATTTTTTATTTTATTTTGCAGTTTGAGCGAATTATAATGCAAAAATAATATTTGCTCTATAGAAGTTTAGTTTACTTCTGCTTTCCAAATTTAGAAATGTGAAAAGGATCTATAGCAGAAATTACAAACATCTGGGATGAAAATGAAATATGAATACATTAGGGGTGGAATGGTTCAACTTGCTCACGGTTCGGTTTGTATCACGGTTTTAGAGTCACGGTTTCGGTGCGGTTCGGTATGAGCTATGTTTAGGCAAAAACTATACTGTCAAATAAAAATAAAGAAAATAAGAATAATCTATCTAACTACAAGCAACGGCACAAATAAATACAAATAAAATAAACAGTGATTTTCAGTTTTTTTTTAGGTAGGTCTAACAGTTTTCAGGTACAGAAATTGAATAAAGTAATGAAATGTAAAACAGCATTGCATATTTGACTGTATAAATTAAAGATTAATCTTTATTAAAGTTACAAAAGCTATTCAATCAAGAGCAG
>NW_015641018.1:780710-813575 GCF_001515625.1 Sinocyclocheilus rhinocerous
ATAATTTTTGTGTGAATTTGTCCATTTAAACACAATACTTCAGAGAAAGCTTAATATTTGCGCGTGTTCTGAGGCGCGGGTTTGCGCGCTTTGGATGAGCGCACACACAAATCTTCTCACTGCGCGCGCAGATATCAACGTGTGCTGTTCAGATCTCACCTGTGCGCGCGCGCTATCAGCACGATGACAGAATAAATGACTGCTCATATTCCAGCATACGGCAGTCGCATTGAACAAGAGTGAGTGGTTTTTTTCATCACTGTTGTTGTAATGTATTGGGAAGCCAGAATGCGCATCCATCAACCGAAACATATATTAGCCGAACCCTGTTTGTTTTACGTGTTATTTATAGCAAACCATATTACAGATGCGTTGTCAGATTTAAGTTGAACCGCGGTCCTAGCGCGTGCCGAACCGTGTGTGGAGAACCGTACAGTTCGATTTTTTTACGCGAACCGTTCCACCCCTAGAATACATTAGCATATGCATATTTGCTTCTTCAATTTAGAGGTTACTTAAAGGTACTCGGTAGTTCTGGATGGTTTGACCAAAAAAATCTGTATCGAGGTTTTTTTTTATTTTATTTATTTATTTATTTTTTACGATTCTGGCGGTTTCATGGTTTATCATGGTTTTTCACTGAGTGCGCTTTTGTATGAATCAGAATGCATGAAACAGTTGCAGAACCACTGCATTTTAATCACAATCCAAAACAAACATGTTACATGTAGCATGAGCAGTTTTTGATGTAAATTAGATTAGTATTTAGGACTTTCTTCCAATATTTCGTGCTTCGTGAACAACATTGAGTATGCTCTGCCTGCTACAGTATTTTCTCCTCTTTGTGTTTGTCTTACTATTCAATTCAGCATTTGAATGGGGAGAACTTACTGAATGCCCCTTTAATTCTGTGGTTTCAGTGTATTTTGTGCAGTTCTGTTCTTGAGAAGGTTTCTGGGCATCTTTACCTGTCTGAGTACGAGCGCACCATTGTGATGCCTAACACAAAGTACATCATGGCAGAGAAAAGGATCATGCTGAGGCCTAAGAGAATGGCTCTGTCCTCTCCAGCCTTCAGCGCGGTGACCGTCCTCCTCTTCTCCAAAATATCATACTCCCGAATCTTCTGATAAAACGTCCTGCTTGAGTTCCATAAGTCACAAGACACACAAAGGGGGGGAGTAGATTAATGAAGGCATGGTGTATGCCAAACCTAATATAACAAAATATTGTAAGAATCATTTCACCAGTCCTTATCACATAAAAAAAATTTTGAGGCAAAAAATTAGGTTTAGTTCAGAACTCCAATGACATACAGATAGCTGCTGCTGTCCTATTATATATGCATAGTTAGTTCCTTTCCAAATATTTAGCTCATGATTCTTTAATCATGTTTTGACAGCAGGTCATATTGCTTTTGAAGATTATGCATGGGTGTGAATGCAAGCTGACTAACCTGTCTATCTTTATCAGTGACCTTTTGATAATTACTGTGAGTACAGTGGTCAAAAGCATTACAAACTCACAACCCATTTCCTGTGATTAGTTTACGTCAGAATCCAAGATTAGTTTGATCATTAAAATGACATTGTCTGATACTGCTAAATCAGTGTAAAACAGCAGTTATACTTAAAACTGCTAATAATAGTGAGTGAATTTCCGTGCATTAAATAATCTGTGATGCATCAGTTCTAGAATGATGAGAGTAATTTTTATTTAGAATAAGCTGCATATTTTCTAGGGATGCAAATGTTGGCTGATTCAAGTTTTCATTTTGAAATAAAATAAAAAATAGTTGTAAATGCATTGTCACTTTTATATATTTCATTCATACATGTTAATTTCCTATATTATTTTCATTACTTTTGAGCCATTCAATATTCACTTAAAGCTCATTTTTAAATGCACTCATAATATAATAACACTGTTAAATCTCAAAGTGATCTCAAAAAATTTATTCTGTACAAGTTTCACTTTTAAACAAATGATTTTAGTTTTTGTTGTGTTATTTTTCATTTATTTAGAGAAATTAGTCATTTGTTGGTTATCGACTGTAACAGAATTATTTAATGGTCACTTTTTTAATAAATAAATGTATTTTTATTTTTATTATATATTTATATTTTTATAATATTTATATTTTATTATTTATTTTTGATAACACTTTATGTTAAGGTGTCCTTGTTACACATCATGTTACATGCACTTACTATTATAATAACAATAAATTATTCATAATTACATGCAAGTAACCATAAGCCAAATCCTAACCCTAACCATATAGTAAGTACATGTAGTTAATTAATATTACTTAAATGTATAATAATTACACTGTAACAAGGACACCTTAAAATAAAGTGTAACCCTATGTTTTACAATTATGTTTATTACCATATTATCCCTCTGTACTTCAGAATGAAATCTTCACAGACTGAAGACATGAATCAACATGAAATCAAACATGCAACCTCATTACAGAGATCCTATAAAATGATAGTTTAGCATAGTGCTGTCACAGGTGGTTCAGTTAGTTAGTTAGTTAGTTGAGTCATTGTACTTTACCTTCTCTCACTTCCTGATCCTTGAGCTCCTTTGCTTCCAGCCCACAGAAACATTCTCCCAGCTATTCCAGTGTGTGCGGCTCTCTCTGAAGCACTCAAAAAAGACTGCTGGGATGACCTGACGAGAAAAAAACACACTTAGTCGACCATGTGCTTCCCTCCACACAGGTTCGTCTGCAAACTGCTCCCAGTGTGAAAAGATGGATGTGTCTTTTTTCTTTCTTCTTTTTTTTTTTATATCACCTGAAACTAACAGCCTTCAAAAAAAGGTGAAATTTTACAACCACAATATTAAACAAGTGACTTCATCATTGTGGACAAGCATAGTAAGTCCAAAAAGACAATCCATCAGTCTTCAAATAGAGAAAAAGAAAGTTTCCATAATCCTCAGCAGCGAACAAAGTCCGTCTCATGTGGTTGGAACCAGTTCTCGATAAATAAAACTCACTCCAGGCATTGAAATAAGCATCTGCTCCTTCATTTCCTGCCTGTTGGTTTGGTATTGACTATTCATGGGCTGGCGAGTGGCAGGGTGGAAAATAATAATGAGAGTAGTGAGCAAGGAGAGGAGGACCATTCACGGCATTGATCCCTTCCTCCAGCCCCGGCGGAGAGAGAGAGTGAGTGAGAGAGGAAAGAGAGAGGGAGTGCCGCTCAAAGCCTCCTCCTCCCCTGCACCCTGTTGCTGATTGGTGTTGATGGAGAGTCCTGTAGCATCAAGATGACACAGGTGTTTTGGGCCACGCACTTGCGAATGACTGACTGCACATTCCTGCCCTCAGATGCTGTCCAGTCCAGACTCATCACCCAGCCTGTTCTATGTCTATCATGCGTTTAAATGTAAATCTGATGTGAAGAGCTGAGCTTGTGTCATTTGAAAAACTCAAATTATAATCAAGCACTTAGTGGGATAGCACGCTAGACACTATATATATATATATCACAGGAATAAATAGCATTTTAAAATATATTCGAATAGAAAAAGGTTATTTAAAATTGTAATAACATTTTGCAATATTACTGTTTTTACTGTATTTTGGATAAAAAAAGCAGCCTTGCTGAGCATTTGAAAGAAAAAAATAAAGTGTGTGTATGTGTATATATATGAAAAGTTTATTTGCAAAAACAATTTTTTTTAAATGTTCAAAAATCATGTTTTTTTATTGTTAATCATGTTTTTGTGTTTGTTAGTTAGCTGTATTTTTTATTTATTTTTTACCTAATCAAAATAACCCAACTGCAGTTTGATTGAGATTAATTGGAACGCACAATGAAAAAACAAGATTTTTGAAAATTGTTAAAAACGGAGTTAATCTGTTTTTGTAAATGAACTCTTCATATATATATATATATATATATATATATATGCGCACACGCATAGAGCGGGATAATACGCAAAGCGTCACACCACGTGAAAGTGAAACCTGAGCGGTGAACTCATTTTCGGCAGCCGAAATTTCATCTACATCAGAAATGGATATTATATAATAGATGCTTTTTTGAACATTTTAGCAATTTAAAAATATTAAAAAAGGATTTTTACACGGCACCCCTGCTCTCGAAAGACGGCACCCCAGTTGGGAAACGCTGCTATAGAGGACGCAACAGGATAAGAAATCTTTGAAGGACTTCCACATTTACGCTCCGTTTCCAAACAGTTAAAATGACAAATAAATACTACCTAATTAAAATTAGGGCTTATTTATTGCATTATATTTCTTTTTCCGCGTTTTTACAGTATTGCGCGTTCTAACCAATCACACACGATTATGCTGAGCTTATGAATGCAATGGCCAATCAGAGGTGTTCAGATGAGTCATCACTGAAACAGCGGAGTTCTGTTGTTCAGCGCGCGCTGACTGAATTCTGACTCACAAATTCTCTCCTCATAAACAACAAAGTGCAGAAGTACGTGCAATGTATGTAAGTATAAGAGATTTATTCATCATACAGTGTATATTCACTGATTTTAACGGGAGTGTTTTTAAAGTGCATAAACTCGCGCTAGACTGAGCTTGTGATGATGTTCTTTGGTAATGTAATGTTCTCGTTTTCTGTAGCTGCTTTTTGAATAGCTGAGGAAATGTAAGCATTATAATTAGTAACTTACGATGTTTCTATTAATTAGTTATCGTTAAATACAAATTCAGTCATATTAAAAACATTAGGCTGCTTTTAGCCTTAAGCTGGAGATGGTTCTGTTTCCCGCAATGAAACTAAGTAAATAATTACATAAATTAGCACGATAATATCGTGTATCGGCGATCTCACAGGCTGGCGATAGGACGATATGAATATTGAGCATATCGCCCAACACTAACTTGTACTAGCTTAATACATTGGTATATGATTTAGTGTTGTTAGTAAGGATCATGCTAACCATTACTAACATTACTAAATCTTGTACCAAAGTATTTACAAGGTACTTCAGAAAATCTTTCAAAATACATATTACCAATGTACCAGCTTGACTGACTGAGCAATTTCCAGGTCTGGCTGACCTGCCCACAAAGGTGCAGAGCAACATTTCATCTAAAATGAAGGTCTGAAAAGCAACAGTGAGCAAATCTTTGCGCTGCAGTGGAGAGCTGTAAACGTCAACGATGGGAATATGCCACATATCATATTTGTGCGTGTTGACTCTCTTGCCTATGCTGAGTGGGCCGGATCACAGGACGATGAATTAGATAAGAGGCCGAAGCAGACAGGAAGCACTGACCCAAGGAAACCCATTGTCCCCACTGCACCCAATAAAACAGCTGCCAAAAATGCCAGGGCAACGTGGCACCGAGAACCACATCCAGTGTTTTTAATATAGAATGGCTGTCTTTAAAAAGCTTGGTATGGCCTGGACAGTTGTTGGTATTTGCCCTTCAGGTCACCTTAGCTGGGTAAGTAACGCCTTACAGGGGCCTTTTTTGTCGCAAAAAAGCACAGACATCTGACATTCACCCAAAACAGCTGGAACGTTCATCCAATGTGGCTGCGCATGATGGGATTTACTAAACCCATATTGTCACTGCAGTGATTTATGAGCCATTGTTGATACTCCACATTAGCTTGGTGGGAATAAAATCATGAAAAACAGTTTTTTTCCCCCTCCCAGTAGTGCAACAATAGTTTAGCCGTTTTTAAAAAGTCCAAAAGTTCCAATAGCTACTTCCAGTTTGTTCAGAAATTGATTCACTGATTTCCTGAAGTCCCTATGCTGCATTTTAGATCTTTTTTTGTAACATAATATATAGTCATACACTGATATGTCATGCATACAGCGTCGGACATGGACAGATTTTCTGGTACGCAAAACAAGTACTTTAAAGGAATTCCTTTAGCTTATTGACATTACTGTGGCAGCCAACAACAGCACAGCTTAACCCTGCGCACATTTTTATACACTGAAAAAAAATGATACTAAATTTTTTTAAGGTAAGTGGTTGCAAACAATTTATTTTAGCTACATTTAAAAAAAGAACATGTTGAAAGTTAGTCAACTAAATAAATTTTTTTTAAGTGGTTGCAAACAATTTATTTTAGCTACATTTAAAAAAAGAACATGTTGAAAGTTAGTCAACTAAATTTGTTTATTTAAATGTAGCTAAAATAAATTGATTGCAACCACTTACCTTAAAAAAATTTTGTAAATTCAGTGGATCATTTTTTTCAGCGATTTAGTTATATTGAAAAAGTTTCAATTCAGTTGAACTTTTTTATACCCCATTTTAACATGGATTTCTATGGAGACTGGCCGTAGCTGTCGGGCAAGATGGCAGATAGCAACGGCGGCAGATAATATCTGCTTTCTGATTGGTCAGATCGCCTGTCAATCAAACTCCATGCGAACGGTCAATAGAGGGTATATGCATTGACGTCACTTTCCCGCCGGAACACACCCCCTCAGCCGGACTGAGTGGCAAAAGAGCTGCAGCGTGAATGGATTTAATAGGGAAGCTGCTCGAGTAAAACAAACGATAATCAGTTTAAACTAAAGGTTGCTGGACTCGATATAATGTTCCTTACATCTTAGCAAATATCCAGTGGTCCATGGATATCGATATGCAGCCAGGAATCGTGTTTTCTGACATTTATATGTGCCTGACTTTGAAGCTGGGGAAATAAATAAAGCAGATTTGCCTGTGAACGCATTTTGTAAATACAAAATAGGTTGGTCTAAATCTGGGTGATAATTTGTATCAATGTTATATATATCGTCGTATCATCCATCCCAAAAACTAATTTAGTTTTTGTCAGTTTTTGTTTAAAGGGGTCATATGATGCGATTTCAATTTTTCCTTTCTCTTTGGAGTGTTACAAGCTCTTGGTGCATAAAGAAGATCTGTAAAGTTGCAAAGACTAAAGTCTCAAATCCAAAGAGATATTCTTTATAAAAGTTAAGACTTGTCCATGCCCTCCTAAAACGCCTCGTTTAAACACGCCCCCACATATCTACATCACTGTGTGGGAAGATTTGCATAACGCCGCCCAAATGTTCACGCAAAGAAAGAAGGCGCATGGCCGCCGCCATGTTGTGAAGGCGCTGTGTTTCATTGTGAAAGCGAACTTTAAAAACATCCAGGTATGCAGAATATAAGATGGTAAATATTTAATTGATGAGTTGTCAATACGATATACAGGTATAACAATACAATATATAGGGTATGATTTTACCGCAAAATTCAACGTATTAAGATGAAATGTTAACTGCAAATCCGTGTTTCGCTGCCTGGAGTCCAATTGTTTCTGTGAATTGCAGCGATTCATTTGCTTCTCTTTTCTGTAGTTTTCGGCAGTCTGCAAAAATATGCCTCAGATTTTTTGTCAAATCTATTTGTACAGTCAATCGCAAAGCTCTTTCTCGTTTTAGATGTGTTTTGTGTGTTCTGTCGCAGCATTCACACTGAAAACCAATGCTTCCACTGCGTTTTTTTGCCACTCAGTGGGTGGCGCCACACTCGCTCCAGCTGATGGTGACGTCACGTGCATACCCTCTATTATTAATGGTTTCAACTGTTTTAATGTATTTTTGTTGTATTTATGGGCATGCTTAATTTGTTCAAAAAATTATTCACAGATTAAGTTTTTTTTTAATAGTGAAATGGTTAGACTGCTATTTTTAGTTTTCATCTCCGCATTTATTTGCATTAATTATTCTATTTTTAGTAGTTGGCTCGCTAATTAATCAACTTGTTTAGAAAATGAATCACTGATTCAGGTACCTTTGCAACATTTTACGTCTTTTTTATAGAAAAATTGTTAGTTCATGTTAACTAATGTAGCTTACTTATGTTAATAAATGGAACTTTATTGTAACATAACCAAATTATGTATAACAAGTTGCAAGTTTTCATTAGTGTGTTGTAGCTAAATACTTCAGTTTGTCAAGCGTAGTAGCTTCCATAATGCTGTCTAAAAAATGCTAAGCTGCAGAAAGTTTAGTATGTCAGGAGATAATGATATATTCTGAACTTTGAATAGATTCTGTTTTAGTCATGCTTTTTCGAGCCATTTAGCATGGTAGACAACATGGGAATGTGTTGTTCCAGGGTGGGCTGCTCCTCTCTCTTCAGCTAAATTACATGCTAATGTTGCCTTCTGGACGCCTGACACATGAAAATTATAAATAATGATTACTCTTTCACATCACAACTGTCTGGATAAAGCCCAGGTGTCTCAGTGCAAAACCACCTGAGAACTACAACCAGAGTTTAGTCCACTGCATTCAATTGCTTTCCTCTATTTATAGCAAACATTTCATCGATGTTTACATCTAAATGAAAAACGCATGTTTGAGTCGCATTACGCACCTTACTCAAAACACATTTCAATGACTTATTTCTCAATCTTTTTTAAAGATGTTTGTGGACTCAGGACGTCCCAGTTAGACGCATGTAACTGCTTTTGCATTCGTTGTGTCTCATTAACAATGTTGCATTCATTAGCAATATTACCTCTGTTCACCCTTGTTATTTAACACATAATTACACACCTAATGTTGCATGAAATTATGGCTCTAATGACAAAAACAGAGGTACACTCCAAAGGACAGGTTAAAGAAGAGCTAAATTAAATGTTCAGAGCTGACTGAAACAATGTGTCAGTCACCGAGCACATGTAGATACCGTAGATATGCAATCAGTTGTTAACTCTTAGGACCAGAAAGACAATAATAACACAAACTAATATTGGGTATTTTCACCTAGATAACAAGGTATGAAATAGTATGTGACAGGATCACCTATATTCCTATTACACGCCTCTGTAGAATACTTGACTCTGATTTGGACTCTTGTTGCTAAGCAAATTGTACATTAATTCTATGTCGAGGTACTGATCACCCATTTTGGAATTTATTTTTGTAGTAATGACTTATTGACCTTCGGAACATCAAGTGTTTTCATGGTGCATTCTGCGAGGGATCAAACAAAGTTAGTAAATCAATTGAGTTTTTATCATTGTTGATGATTAGAAACTTAATTAGGTGGAAGGATTGTCACCCAAAGATGGCAAAAACTGGTGAATCACTGGCCATTTACAGGGTTGGATAGATCATCTTTCATGCTAAAAACTGCTATTCGGTTATTGTTTCAGATCTTGACAACTGTTTCTTTTTCTGCTAATTTACTGCTCTCATCAAGCAAACATAATTACCTTTTAATGGAGCATTTCCAGGTCTATTACTCTAATGAGATTTTTATTTTGGAATCTTTCAGTGCTGCTGGCCAGAATTCGAACATTATCTAAACGCATGCATATGGAATATAAATATGCCTTATTTTGCACAGCAGATGCAAATGCGTGCAGACGAACTGGAGAGAAATTCACACATAGCAACAAGAGTGATTGATAAAGCCAACTAAATAATAATAAAAAAAACATTGTTACTCCTTAAACTGTATACATTTAAGACATAAATATGTGATCTGAATCCAAAAAGCTGCGATAAGAAACCTAGACTTCATGACTATCCAAAGTACCCAAGTCTATTTATAAAGCTGAATTAATTATTTACTGTATATAAATTGCTCCTGAGGAAATTCCCTCACCATTTACATTAAGAACTACCAGGGATATAAAGATGTTTTATATGGGGTCAATAAAACTGTTCAGAGGTAAATTAGGTTTATTTGGAGAGTGCCTTTCTCGGAAATTAGTATTGAATCTTCTGGCATGACACATCACATCATTGTATTGGATAAGAGCCACGGTGGTTGTAGTTTTAATTGTACATTCAACACTCATCATAGATCATCAGAGAAAATAACATCACAGAGCTTCGAGTCCAATAAAGGTTTCCAGAAATTGATGCTGTAGATGTTCGCGCTGATTGTCTTGGAGACAGCGAATATGATTTGGATGTCTCTGCTGTGTAATTGATAGCTGTATTAAGAATCCAAAATTAACACCCATCAATGCCAAATGAGAGTTAAAATTGGTTTAGCAAGTAAATAAATCTATTAGGAGCCAGTTGGCTAGTAACTTTAAGTAAGGACAACATAATACACTGCTTAGAACAACTTTTAAGAATGATAGTCTGACTTACTAATGTAAATTACTGTTTGTTTGTTTTTTTTTAAATTATTATTCTTACATTTGCAGTATATTCCTTCATTAAACCTGGAACAAAGATTTTTATTTTTAAATTTTTTTATAAACTTTTTTTTTTTTTATAATTTATTACATTTATTAAAATAAATAAAAAAAATATATAAATATTTATTTTCAATGGCAACAAATCGCAAAATACAAAAATCAATATGGCTGACAAGTAATTGTTCAGAAACGTTTTTATTGGAATTACCAAATTTACTGTATGAAAATATAGCGTGCAATTTTTATAGCAAAGCATGTGCCACTTAGTCATTAAATGGCCAAATGACAAACTATACAACAGTGCATGATAAATGAATGTAAGGCTTTCATGGTACCATATTTCTCCATTGACAGCAGGGTTATTATAGTTAACTAAAACTAAAATCATAAAACTTTAACTGAAATAAAACATAAAAACGTAAAATTGTATGTATGTATCTTGCCGAGGCATCATTTTTATTTAATTTAACTTGATGTAAATAAGTAAAACTGAAATAAAAAATAAATCAAAAGTATATAAATATTAAAACAATAATAATAATAATGACAAAAAGCACACACACACAAAGACAATAACACAAAATTAGCCTACTAACACCTTAAACTAAAAAATGAAAATAGAATATATGAAAATAAAACAAATTAAATATGAATAAAAACTATAATAACATCTCAATTATAAAACCTAATATAAATGAATGAATGAATGAACTAACGCTGATTGATAGGAAACAAATGTTTGTCAGATCAATGCACTCTTTAGTATCAGGTGTATTAGCGCTGAACTTTGAAGTCTGAGCAGCTGAGGATACTCCTGTGTTAAGAAGCATCTCCCGGGAAGCTGATGCTGTTGTCTAAGGGGCCTTGTGTATCCTGAAGACTTTGGTGTTGGAAGGTCAGCGTCTCTTTCAAGGCTCCACAGCAGCTGGAGTCTGACATCACCACAGCAAAACAGACACATGCTTCACATTGTACAATGTGAAATTTACAGCCATCGCCGCCACGATTAGCTTTAAAAGTATGAGTGGGAAGAAGGAGGGGGTCTGGAATCCTGTGCCGGTGGGTGTGTTTGACGAGCAAGTGCTGCTGAACTGGGTTGGGTTGTAAATTTCGGACGAAAAGTGTGGTTGAGGTTGAAAGAATAAATAGAAACTGTGTGTCTTCACTTGGCGTCATTGTTATTGTGTCACGACAGGGCAAACGGGTCATTTGCAGAGCTGTGTGTTGAAAAGATGGTGTCTAGATGATAACATTTATTACCCCAGTAAACACATCCAAGTAACTGCCTTACTCACTTTAGGAACGTGGTATTTCAAGTGTGACACCAGCTGGATGCTATTTTAGGATCCTGATTCAAGAAGAGCAGAATTTAGATGAACACGGCGATAAGTGTAATTATTTGAACGTGCCCTTTATTAAGGAGATCCTTAAAGATATTTAAGTAATTTTACCAACATGGCTTCAGAGTTAAACACAGATCACTCTAAATTGCTGGCCGATATATTTCCTGATTGACTATCAACCTATATTAGAGATTTTTCAAAATGGCTATGATGCCTAAATTTCATTTTGATTTTAGTTTTGCAAAGAATTTTAATATCAGCCATTTATAAGGCGTATCAGTATTGTAATACAATACTGATGCAACCCAAGCATAAACGCCAGTGACAAAAAAGCTGCATTTTAAATGACTGAATCCTAATTATTGACCTTTACTAAGCTGTTATAATGCCTGGTTCAGACTACACGATTTTAGCCTGATTTTGCCACGATTTGCTTGACGTAGGGTGTCATGGGGATTCGTAAACGACAATGGGCGTCGGGACGCAAGATTCCATCGTTTCAGCTCGTGTAGTGTGTCATAGTGGACGACAACCGATTCCGCGTCTGCGATGCTTCACGACATCACGACAGAAAGACTAGCATGTTTCATTTTTTTTCCGTCGTCCACGACGAGTTCTGTCACATTGGTGACGTTGACCAATAGCAGCACAGAAACTCTTTCATACACAGGTTTCAAACATGGCGAAACGAAAGAGATGGTGCTGCTAGGTGGAATTATGAGATGGAGGAAAGGTTCGTGGAGCTGTGGCAACTAGTGTTGTCACGGTACCAAAATTTCAGTATTCGGTACCAATACCAGTGAAAATCCAAGGTTCTCGGTACTGAATGGTCGGGAAGCAACGTGTAGTCTGACATGTTTCTTGTCCACGACACGACAAGATTTTAGGAGTCAAAATCGTGTAATCTGACACAGTGACTATCGTGACTGACAAAAAATATTGTGTAGTCTGAACACGGCATAAGTTAAGTTAAAAATCTTACATTTTTAAATCAGACAAATGTGAAAAATTCTCAAATCTTTTTCAAAAAATAAAATATATGTATGATATTTACTGTATATATTTGGCTGATTGCAAATAGCACATTTCTACAATGGTACTGTAAAATTTGGTTATGCTGAAATTTGGGTTGGATTACTTATTTACTTGGCTGTATTTATTTATTTTTTAACCTAGTCTGCAGTTCAAAGTTTAGGGCCAGTTTAGGGTCAGTAAGATTTTTATTTTTTTTTTAAATTAGAAATGTTTCTTGAGCAACCAATCAAGTGACAATGAAGAATGGAGTAATGGCTGCTGAAAATTCAGCTTTGCATCACAGGAATAAATTACATTGTAAAACCTATTTGAATAGAAAATCTTTTTAAATTGTTATAAAATTTCATAATATTCGTTTTTACTGTATTTTTAAATAAAATCCAGTAAAACGTATCATGGTTTCACAAAAATATTAAGTGGCACAACTGTTGTAACTGTTATAAAAGTTATACAAATTCACAATATTAATGTTTTTACTGTATTTTTGATCAAATAAATGTAGCCTTGGTGAGCATAAGAGATATATTTCAAAAACATTTAAAACAATATTACCAACCCCAAACTTCAAAACTGTATATTGATTGGGGAACAATCAAACATGCTGAATTTAAACACTCTTGGAAAATTGATCAGAGGGTCTATTAAACCATTCAGCTCGATATTGCCACAGATTTTAAATCTTCGTTATTTCTTGGAAAGGCATTGTAATTTTTCCAAAGCTCCTTCTTACTGTATGAGTGATTATGCTGTCAGGTCAAGACATTTGTTTCTTGTTCTCAAATGCACATCATTCTCACCTCTACTTTCACACCTCAAGTGTGCTGATAGATGGTCCTCACCCTGAATTGGTAGCCTACATCAAGAAGAAACGGTTGAGCATCGTGACCCATATTTCCTGATGTTGTACATTGTGTTCTGATGTCCCTGCTCACTTAGCAAATACAATTCATCATAGTTGATTACACCTACCAAAGACACCAGCTTCAGGTCGGGTTGCAAATATTTGCTCAGCACTGAGAGTGGGCAGCTAATTTCCTTTTTCCACATCAAGACTATAAATCCTTCGACTGTATTTCAAGCTGTTTGTCTGTTGCGCTGCGTTTAGAAATACCCCCGGCAGGTATGACAACCGTCGCATTCAGCATCAGCCATAACACGAGGCCGAGCATACGCCAGCAGATTATTTAACAAAGCAGACTGACTGGCCGTGAGAGATTGACGTGACACTCTTAGGGAGAGTGCAGCCCGTCCGTTTGTCAATACCGTTTCGAGTGAGAAAGCGGAGTGCTCTCGACAGCAGCCATCAATTGGTGAATGTAAACCGTGCTGTTTTCCTCCAGCTCTGCCGCTGGTCAGAGATCCAGTCAGCAGACTGTTAATCACACTCACTCAGGCCCAGCGAGACAGCCACAGCCGCAGGGTAATGACACCTAAACAACAGGAATAAATCACAGAGCAGGGCCCGCGACACCAGCACAGGAAACAAGTCATGCTGCTAAATTTGAACAAAACCAGGAACTGATAGGACAGCTGTTTTGCACTCGATTACAGTGCACTCGGATGTGGTTGCTGGAACATATACTGTATGCAAAAATTTTTATTAGGACAGTCAATTGATTTAAAATGTAACTAAATTAATTGATATTCTGATTAAGTAATCAGTTTAATAATATTTGGTAAGATTTTGTTTTGAAAGGAGCTCATCAAGGATGATTTGATCAAAAATACAGTAAAAGCACTATTATTGTGAATTGTTATAACTTCTATAACAGTTGTAGAGTATATATATATATATATATACCCATATATACAGTATGTGACCCTGGACCACAAAACCAGTCATAAGGGTCAATTTTTAGAAATTGAGATTTATACATCAGGATTAATTGATGAAGAAAGTTCATAAGAACTGAAATTATTTTATGCATTCTTGCTCAATATTTATTTCTTTCCCAAAAAAGCATCCAAATGCATTATTTTTTGCTGATTTTTGCAAATGCAGATTTTTATTTATAATTACTAAATGAATATGTTAAATTGACAACCCAAATTTCGGCATATCCAAATTTTACAGTACCATTGTAGAAATGTGCTATTTGCAATCAGCCATGATTATATTTTTGAGGTGGTGTATGCCATGTAAAATAAAATATATATATTTTTTTAATTTCCCATTTATCTAAAAGGTAATATGGATGATTAATAAAAAAGAATGAGTGCACCTTTCAGTTAACAGGTTTCATAGAGTTGATTGTCTGATGTGTTTGATGCGTGTCAGATCACATGCTGATTACTGCAGTCAGAGTTCGCCTACAGTCAATAAACATATTCCCTCCATTAGTTGCTCTTTTCTGAACAATCAAGCCTAAAATCTAAAATAGAATCATCACATTTAACCATCAGCAGCTTTTCAAAGTCTTGCATCACCACTGTGTGTGCAGAACTTCTGTACATGTAGCAGCCAAAGTTATCTTAAAATGTGGAGCTAAATTTTCTCTGCTGTAGTGGATGCCCTGTTTGTCCTCTGGCCCTGTTTGGACTTTAGAGAGTTTTTATTGTGTAAAAGCTGGTTTAGCGAGACCAATGCTTTTAGATCAGCTATTAAATTACAGTGTAAAACAGAAAAAGAGAGAATTCACCCCAAAATTTAAAACTCTGTCATACCCTCACTTTGTTCCAAACCTGAATGACTTTCTTTCTTCTGTAGAACACAAAAGAAGACATTTCACAGAATGTCTGAGCTGCTTTTTTAGACCTATCACTTTGCCAAAAAAAAAAAAAAAATCACCATGTATCGCAAATCTAGACGTAAAGTAAATAGTATTTATTCACAGTACATATCAAATTACTTTTATGATGCTTTTTATTGGTCAAACGGATTTAGAATAACATGAGGGTGAATAAATTATGACAGAATTGTCATTTTGGAGTGCACTATACCTTGTTCATACTAATTAAGTACTATTATAAGTATTAGCTACTTTTTAATTTTGTATAACTTGCGTTATTTGAACTGTACAGCTTTTTAAGGAGTTATTATTTAAGTAGTCATAGTTTTTTGGTCATTAGTTACAATTTAAGATGTTACCATAGACATTGGTGACATTTTTGTTCAGACAAATTATATATAACATAACATATATAATCATTTATGAGGCTCAGGTTTATCGAGGTTTATTGAGGTTTATCATTAAAAAATGTATTAATTATTATTATTATTATTATTTTGTCAAATTGTGCATTATTTAAACTGTAAATTGTTTAAATACTATTTGTATGGTCATTGTACAGTTTAGGATGTTACCGTAGACACTGGCATTGTTTCAAAACAATGTTACTACCTAAACAACATGTCTAATTCTAATATCAGAATTTTCTAAAACAATTTTAACTGCTGATTCAAAGACACTTTTCTAAGAAAAATCTAAATGGATAGCTGGATAAATTGTGGTTTAGCAGACTTACATAATACACTTTTTGCAACGTTACCAATATTACTCCTTTACAATACACAGTTCAATATGTCTGCCTAACAGCTAAGTGAGTAAAAACTTTGTGTAAACACAGCCATGAGCTTATAGCTCACAAGTCAAACACACATGAG
The DNA here is from genome assembly GCF_001515625.1 of Sinocyclocheilus rhinocerous. Classification (NCBI taxonomy): domain Eukaryota; kingdom Metazoa; phylum Chordata; class Actinopteri; order Cypriniformes; family Cyprinidae; genus Sinocyclocheilus; species Sinocyclocheilus rhinocerous. The sequence continues at coordinate 796,841 of NW_015641018.1, forward strand.
GCTAATAACCCCTTCTGGATCATAGTCACACACTCCATAACATCACCACGCCATTGTGTTTCACATTAGCCAGCCGGACTGAATCATGTTATGTAACTGTCCTGTTTGTCTCAGCAGTCACTCTTCATTCAAAACCATTTTAACCCTAGTAAAGGTCACTTCATCGCATCGGTTGAAGGTAACCCTGTAGCCATCTGCGTGCTATTGAAAAATTCTTCTCGTGTCTGGACAAACAACGGCAGGCGAGAAGCACGTAGGTTGTAAAGAATGCTCACCTGCTTTGTGCAGGTTGTAGTGTGTTTCTCTAGGGGCCCAGAAACGCCTGTCCCCCGCAGATCATGTAACCTAAGATGAATAAATGAGCCTGTGCACTCGCTGTCTCATAAGAACCCAGAGGATTTCTGGGAAGTCAGGTGTCACGCTGGGCTTTCTGCTGCTGTCAGAATCTGAAAACATCTAGCTATATACATGCTTTTCCCGATATATCTGCGAAGAGTAGCGTGTCAACGCTTAGAGGACCTCTACTGACAAGTCCTGGCTGGGTCAGGTGGAAATTTCTGACTGAGTACACACTTAGCTTTTTATGTTCCAACATTTTGGCCCAAGGTCAAAATAATTATAGCGTTCTGTTGATCAATGGATCTCCATTTGAGCTCGCAAATGCACTGGGGTATGGAAAATTACACGGCTTAAAACTCAATAACAGTGCCAGCTTCAAGCAAAACAATATCAGTTGAGCTTGTGTTGTTGAAAGCCCTGTGCTGCGTGGTCAAACAATGTCATTTGTCAAAGTTTCTTGTCCTTGCTGTGACTGTGGAAAAGAAGACAACAAGTTGAGGGTTATTTGTACTTGTTTAACCTACACTGTAAAAAAAACAAAAACTGTTATTTTACGGAATTTTACCGTTTTTTCACGTATTTTTGAAATAGTTCACATGTTTACGAATTGCCAAAATATTCCCCAAACCACAAAAAGCGGCAAAGTGTGGGAATGAGCTGCCGTGGTTTGTGAGCAGAGCTGATTGGCATCAGCTGGCACGTCAAAGCTGCCTGTGCCCATCCACACAAAGCATTGGCTGTAATAAAAGGCTCTGCTAATTTACATTTGCTTAGCTGATCACAGCGTGACTTTTTATTACGATGAGGACAGTAAGGTCACGATATTGGGGGTTTGCACCTCTTGAAGATGCAGCACACTGTATTTCTGTCATGCGATCATGTGCCGCAAAGGAATGAGGGACATTTTATCTGTCTTTCTGTCTGTCTGTCATTTTGTTGTCATTCGATAGTTTTGTCCTTCTGTCTGTCTGCTGTTATTTATTGATTGTTTTGTCATTCTGTCTGAATATCTGTCTGTTGTTTTCATTTCTATTGATTGTTTTGTCATTCTATCTGTCTGTCTGCCTTTTGTTCTACTATCGTTCTATCTGTTGACTATTTGAGATTCTATTTATGTGTCTGTCATTTTGTTGTCTGTCGATAGTTTCGTCATTCTGTTTGTTTTGTTGTCTATTGATCGTTTTTTCATTCTGTCTGTGTGTATATCTGTCTGTCGTTTTATTTCCTATGATTGTTTTGTCATTCTATTTGTCTTTGTCTGTCGATCTATCTGTCTATCTGGTCTGTCTGTCTGCCTGACATTCTATCTATGTGTCTGTCTGTTATTTTGTTCCCTTTCTAGTCTGTACTTATTTGAACAATGCCTGAAACTTGGTATTACAAGCACTTTGTCTGTTTACCTCTTTAAGAAGAATCGCTTTATGTATTCCCCAATTGTAAGCCGCTTTGGATAAAAGCATCTGCAAAATGACTAAATGTAAATGTAAATGTCTATCGATAATTTGCTGTTCTGTCTGTCTGTGGTTTTGTTCTGTTGATTGTTTTGTCAGTCTGTCTGTCTGGTCTGGTCTGTCTGTCTTCCTGTATGACATTCAATCTATCTGTCTGTCATTTTGTTGTCTATTGATAGGTTTTCTGTCTGTCTGTTGTTTTGCTGTCTGTTGATCGTTTTATCATTCCGTCTGTTGTTTTGTTTTCTATCACTTGATTTGTCATTCTTGCTGTCATGTTCTATCAGTCTGTCGGTCTGTTTTGTTGTCTATCGATTAATCTGTCTGTTCTGTCTGTCTGTCTGTTCTATCTATCTGTCTGTCTGTCTGTCTGGTCTGTTTCAGTCTGTTCTATCTCTAACATTTGTATTTTTTTTTGCTGGCATGGTCGAACCATTCAGTTCAGATTTTTAGTTGCACTGCCAACATTTTAATTTCCCCCAGCAAAAACAATTAATAGTAATTATTAATACATTTTAAATATCAGTGAATTTTATTTATCAGTGTGACTTTCTATTTTATTTTTACATTCTATCCATCAGTTTATCTATTATTTAATTACAATTGAAATCTCTATATTGGTATCATTCAGTTGCCAGGGTCATGCGCAAACTCATCATCCAAACTCAAATCTACACCCATGGTGCATCTGTTGTCTTTAAAGTTACATTGACTCACAGCCAGTTAGAAAGCATGATGGAGCCGTGACACACCCCTGAGCGAGCGCCTCTGTCTCCCATGTGTGCAAGGTGCTAATGGGACGTGGCTTTGCTGCCTGCTGGCTCGGGATCTGATATAGTAGCTAAAACAGCGGCACCAGAGAGGCTGCGGGCTCTTGCTGAAGGTCAGCTGGTGGGCCTTTACCAAATACAGGTCAAGAGGTCAGGGCAGGAATTCACATGCCCTGCTGCTACAGCCGGATGATGAACGATCATCTACACACAAATATACCAACGTAACAGCGAAGAAATATATGATAAACCAGTATCTTTGAACTTCTTGATGGTACTTCTATTAAATCAAGGGGAAAATGCAACCAAACACAGCCCTGTTGCTTAAAGGGTCTGCTGTAATAGTCAAGCAATCCCGGCTGTTTTCAAAGACTTGATAAAGTTTGATCAACAAACAAGACGTGACTTTAACAGGAAATGAAGGATAACGCCTCAGTGTCTCAAGGCTAGAAGTTCAATTTCTGTGGATATTTACTCAAGCGCTTTATTTTTCTCTTTTTTTTTTTCCTTTTCTGTACCTGGCACACACAGTTATTTCCCCTCACACAAACTGTCACCCACTAAAGCAAATTTATTTTATAGATGTTTAAAGAAAGTCAAAAGTCTAACTAACAACTTATCCTATAGAAAGCATTAGTATATCATGAAGTGAAATAGGAATAGTATGTTGTACTGACAAATGCTTAGTTAGTATAGTTTACTTACACAAGAGTTCTAGTAACTAAAAAAGAACTGTAGGAGGTACTTGATCCTTTCATTTAGGTTTACTCATGACTTAGTATAGCTACTCACTGACTCCCAGAGTGCATTGCGGCATGAATAAATTATGCAGTTGCTTTGTTTTACAGTTGTTGATTTTATTTGCCAATTTTATTTGCTGTCTTGTGTCAGTAGTAGCACAACAAAAAGAGCAAATAAAATGGTTATTGTTACAATTAATAAAAATAAATGAAATTGAATTGCTACCATTGTTGTGATTCGCGTGCTGAATGAAGTCTGTGTGTGAATTTAGCATATTACCACACACTACTTAAGGATTATATAAACCCAATTATAAGTTTCTTAAGGTATTTATGAAAAATTAATTTAGCAAAAGTTAATTGACTAATACAAGCACAAGAAAAATAATACATAATTGATTTAATTAGAAGATAGGTCACCTTCCAAAAGCAACCAATTTATTACGTTTCTTCCCTTGAAACCAAATAACTCTGATTTCATATTACATTGCTGCATTAACAGGAAGATAATTATAGTAACATAAACAAAGTTCCAAGTGCCCAACCAAAGGGAATGCTAATCACTATAATGGTGAGTTAAAAAAAAACACATTTTAGGAAAATCAACATCAATTGAATATGAAGTCAGCTTATGTGATGTTCTCTCAAATATTTCAGTTGTATTGAAAATTCAACATTCATGATGACTGGGAAACGAGTGAATGCAACTAGTGAAAGATAACTGCAGACATGGAGGAAATGGGTGAAAAGTCTATTAAGACTTTTTCTTTTCTTCTTCTTCTGTTGTTATGTTGCACATTAGCATTATATTAGTGCACTGCTGCCTCTCACTGGTTTATTAATATCATTGGTTCCTTTGTGGCTACTTGAATATTTTAAGTAAGTGTCACTCAAAACAGTAAGTAAATTGTTTTATTTGCCTTGAAAGTAGCTGTAACTTACAGTTTTTTACGATTGCTTAATTAAATCTAAGTAAGGTAAACTATTGGATTTTACAGTGAATAGTACACTACAAAGATTTGTAAAAAATAGTTTTTTTTTTTTTTTTGGAAAGAATTAATACTTTTATTCAATAGGCATGCATGAAACTGATCAAAAGTGATCAGTATAATGTTCCAATTTTTTCTGTTTCAAATACATATTGTTCTTTTGAACTTTCTGTTCATCAAGGAATCCTGACAAAAATGTATCACGGTTTCCACAAAAATAATAATAAACGATAAAAAATGTTTATTGAGCATCAAATCAGCATATTAGAATGATTTCTGTAGGATCATGTGACACTGCAGACTACTAAATTGACAACTAAATTGTCAGTATCAAATCTGCAGTTTCACTTTCTTTGCTTCATCCTACTTATGGTTGCTGATGATTAAAAAGTGATCTTAAATATTAATTATAAAATAAAATAAATGCTTTGTTATATTCCGTTTTATGTTGGAAAAAAATATGACTATATAAAGCTGTAATTATAACTGATTTTAGACATGTGATTTAAGAAAGTAAAATGCACAAAGTGATATAACAAGGAGAGATTTAAAATACATACATTTTTATGTAATATATACATGAGAATGTTTTTTACCTGTATACACTTAAGATATCTCTGGCACTGCTGAAGTACGCTGCCATCTAGTGTTAGAGACCTTAAGTTGCACATACTGTCACAAACATCTTTTATAAACCCTTGAAAGTGGCCTCATGAACTATAGTAGTTGTGAAGCTATCCACTTTCATAATAGTAAAATGCGCGTGTTTGTGGAGTTGAATTTGAAAGTAGTGAAACAAATATCAATCAGTCAATTCTTTATTGGATATCCCATTTGAAACTAAGCCTTATCAATGAATCCAGACCATCTACAAATGAAACTAGACCACCTGCGGGTGATCGGAAACTTCTGAGCCAAGCATGTTTGAAGCATCATATTAGCACAGGTACAGTGTTTGATCCACAAAGAAACACATGTGCTATATACTGTTCTTCCCATTTCTACTGTCCTCGAGGTTTACTTTCCTTTGAACGTGACCTGACAGAGACGCTTGAGTATGAGGTATGTATGAGAAGTATGAGTACTGAGGTAATGCTTTACAATAAACTTCCTTTAGTTAACGTTAGTTCAGCATATTAGAATGATTTCTGTAGGATCATGTGACACTGCAGACTACTAAATTGACAACTAAATTGTCAGTATCAAATCTGCAGTTTCACTTTCTTTGCTTCATCCTACTTATGGTTGCTGATGATTAAAAAGTGATCTTAAATATTAATTATAAAATAAAATAAATGCTTTGTTATATTCCGTTTTATGTTGGAAAAAAATATGACTATATAAAGCTGTAATTATAACTGATTTTAGACATGTGATTTAAGAAAGTAAAATGCACAAAGTGATATAACAAGGAGAGATTTAAAATACATACATTTTTATGTAATATATACAAAATATATTTGTAGTATTTATTTTCCAAAATTGAGAGCCAAAGCTGATTTGTTTTTCATGGTATCTTTTTGTTAAACTATATATATTAGTTAACGTTAGTTAATGCATTAACATTAACAATGAGCAATATGTTTGTTACAATATTTATTAATCTTTGTTAATGTTAGTTAATAAAAATACAACGGTTCATTGTTATTTGTTTTAGCTCGGGTATGAATGTTAACAGATCAAACTTTTAATTTTAATAATGTATTAGTAAATGTTGAAATTAACATTAATGTTAATCAGTGCTTTAGATTTATTGTGTATTTACCGTTTATGCTGTACTTTCTGTTTTGACATGCAGTTTTCATACTACACATTGCCAACCCTGTTTTATGTAGGCCCACCCACTTAAGCATTTCTGGTCTCGTCCCTGAGCTGATTAGAACAGCTTCATCTGTTTAATCTAACTTTTGTGTATTTATGTCTTTGACTTATTCTTATAACACCAATTTCTCAATTTAGCAAAAATTAACTTAAATATAAAAAACTTGCAATATCCTCTCAATGGCCTCGAAAACCCACTCCCTAAATCATCGCCAGATTAAAAAAGTGAAAAATCAAATACTAAAAATAAGTACAAAAAGTACATTTCCCAGGATTTGAGAGACAGTGAGTGAAAGAGAAAGGGGAAAAAAACTGAATGGGAAAATCACCTTACCCCTGTTCTCTCATAGGTCCTTTCATGTATCTTTCTTGCTGTGCAGTGTTGTTCTCTGACGGAGCACTTTGTGTTGGTCCTAGGAGGAAAGAATTGAAGGAAGTATGTAACACTTCCGTCAGTTCTGATAGAGTGAGAGCAGCTGCTCTGGGAGCCACAGACTTCACTTCTGAACAATAGTCTACAACAACAAAAATACACGTCTGCACAGGGACTTCATCAAATCCTTACAATTGTCCTTGATGTCTGGAGAGGTGCGTTTTGGGGTTCTCCCCCCCCGTATTCAAGGACAGTCACATGTTTGCAAGAATGAATGAACATAGGCCTAATGAATGAGATGAATTACAAACTAGGGCTTTAGTGGATGAAGCCCATTTATGTAGTAATTAAACTTTATTAATTAATGATTAATATTTATAATAATTAATTTAACTTTACAGTTAATTCAATGAAATCCGATCTTAATGCAGTTCAGATAAAAAAAAGAGGGCTTGTTTTGGTTGTTTTACTTTACAGCTGATAAAAACATCACAATAATCCACATGACTCCAGTCCATCAACTAACATCTTGTGAAGTAAAAAGCTGCGTTTTTGTAATGAACAAATCCATCAAGGCGTTTTAATTTTAAAATGATGCATCTGGCCAAAATATGAGTCCATAATCCATATTTTGTTTAATATAAACATCTTTTTGCTTTATATGATGCTAATTGATAGACTGGATACATGTGGATTGCTTGTGGATTATTTTGATGTTTTTATCAGCTGTTTGGACTCTGTTTGGTGGCTAAATGTATGTGTACAGGGTGTACATATACATTCAGCCACTAGGTGGCTCTGTTCACACAGAAACCTAGTCAAGTTCATGTTTACATTCTCTTTCTCCATCTGTCTGTCTCTATTTATCTCCATGTTCCCTTGGCATTGGCCTTCCAGTTTTAAAAAGCTACAAATGTAAGATTAATACAGCCAGTTCTAACATCGAAAAGGAGTAATGCTTTTGAAAAATGGGCTGTTTGAAAGCACTGTAGTTACACAGTCAGAAAAGATAATAACCAAAACCAACATTCAAGTAGAATCTTTACGCATGCCAACATCAAACTAATTTAATCATTTCTTTAAACCATCTGTAACCTGCCTTTTTCCCCTAGTAATTTAAAAGACTAAATGGAGCTGTATGTAGTATATTTAGTATATTATGGGGCGACCGCTGGGTTTCTCAGGGGGAGTTTGTCTCAATCTATATGACTGACTCAATCAGGTCCAGTAGTCTGCCCTGCTGCATCAGGAGGGGGGAGCCCTGCTAACCTGCTATTTATATTACACATTCACTTAGAATAAATTACATCGTAGCGGCCGCGTACCCAAGAGAACGAGCAATAAATCTCAAGGGTGCATTGTTTAATTGGTGCAATCTACGATATTCTCGCAAAGTGCTGAAATCATACCCGCTATAGATAATGGAGCTCCGTGGGGGTCTTTAATCGAAGGGATTAATCAATCGTTCCAGACTGAAAGGAACAAGGAGTGTGTTGTTGGAAGAGAGATGGAGTGGGGGTGGGGAAGATAGGATCAATCCATTTAGTCCTGTCTTTACTCATCCTGCCTGCAGTCTTCCAGCCTAGAGCGGGAAAGAGCCACTGTCTACAAATCCCACCAGACTCCCAACCACATAGAGCGGCTAAAAATAGCCCACTGATTTGACACATGCAAAGACTTTATAGCAAAATCTGAGCTCAGTCCATATGAGCTGATATGGATATGATCTCATCCTGTCACACCTGAGAGATCAGATCACGTCTTGCACCCGTGTGCCTGAACTTGTTAGCATTAATATGCTATCAGAATGTAAAAGTGCTGCTCACAGGCAGGTGAATATAACGCTGGATCATGTGGAGGACGATGGGACTGTGCTAATGTGTCGTCAAGAAAGGAGACAGAGAAATGAAAGAGAGCGAGAGCTGCCACACAGTGAATTAAAGTGGCAATAGTCCCAAGGAGAGAATAGTAACTACTAGATACGTAGTTGCAGCATAACAACCACAACTCGATACAGACCGCTTGCCTCTGCAAAATCATTGATAGGATGTTTGGGTAGTTGCTGAAGCATTCTGGTTGTTTGCTAGGGTGTTAGCTAGGGCATTGTTAAGATACTATGATCACTAGGGTGTTCTGGTTAGGTGCTAGGTGGTTGCTAGAGTATTCTGGGTGGTAATTAAGATATTGTGGTCTCTAGGGTGTTCTGTGTGGTCGCTGATATGATTTTTGGGTGATTTCTCTATGCTTTTCTAGGTTTTTTTTGAGTGGTAGCTACTAGCTAGAGCATTGTTAAGATAATATGGTCTCTATGGTTTTGCTAGGGCACTCTGGGGCTGTATCCGAAATTGCCCCTATACTATGGCTGTCGCGATAACCGCAATATCGCAATACCACGCTATTGACGAGCAAACCGCAGAGGAATGCAAGAACCGCAGCAACCGCGATTTTTGCGTGTTTTCTTTTTTCGTAAGGTTACGCCCTTCTCGTTTTACACTTCATGCATGTGGACTGAATATTAAACAAGTTAGTAATGATAACATAATGTGTTCCATGCTGATTTGTACAGAGGCTCCGTAGATTTGCAAGCCTAAACAGACAGTGAATGAGAGAAAGATCGATATATATATATATATATATATATATATGTATGGCGATAATACCGCATTGTACCTGCCCTATTTAAGAGGGGGCGATTTCAGATGCAGCCTGGTTTCAGGTGGTAGCTAGGGCATTGTTAACATATTATGGTCACTAAGGTGTTGCTAGGGCACTCTGTTTAGTTGCTAGGCACTTTGATGTTTTTTTAGGTGGTAGCTAGGGCATTGTTAAGATATTGCCATCACTAGGGTGTTGCTGAGGCACTCAGGTTAGTTTCTAGGCACTTTGACAGGGTTTTTTTTAGGCGGTAACTAGGGCATTGTTAAGATATTATGGTCACTGGGATGTTGCTAGGGCACTCTGGTTAGTTGCTAGGCGCTTGGATACGTTTTTTTGGGTGTTGGCAAGAGCATTGTTAAGATATTATGGTCTCTAGGGTGTTGCTAGGGTATCTGAGTGGTAGCAAGGGCATTGTTAAGTTATTATGGTCTCTAGGGTGTTGATAGGGAGTTTTGGGTGGTAACTAGGGAATTGTTAAGATATTATGGTCACTAGGATGTTGCTAGGGCACTCTGGTTAGTTGCTAGGCACTTGGATAAGGTTTTTGGGTGGTGGCAAGAGCACTGTTAAGATATTATGGCCGCTAGGTTGTTGCTATGGTGTCCTGGGAGGTCGATATGATGTTTTGGTGGTTGCTAGGACAGTGCTGAGGTGGAATGCATGGTCTCTGTGGCATTATTCAGGGTTTCTTCAAGTCTAAGTAGGTGCAATAGTAATAACTCACCAGTAATAATAAAACATCAGAGAGGGATGCAAAGATGGGTGACCTAATTCTTACAGAAAAACCCAATGTGTTTATTAAATGCACATAGCATCTCAGGTTGTTGACGGCAAATGCAATGCATGATTGAATATAGATGTTATTTATTCAGTATCACCACTAATGTCAAAAAGGCTGCTTTATATAACCCAGAAAATGAGGCTTTATGTGTGTAAAGTGTATCATGGCAGTGAATATAAATGTATGAAGCTGTGATTCGCATATCTTCTATTGCTGCTGTCATTATGGCTACTGTCTTTGTTCTGTCCTGTTGGTATGGCAACTAAGTCAAGCCCTTGCTGTTATCAAAGCAAACCTATTGGGGCACAGTGTGTCAGCGTGTATGTGTGTGTACTATCCTGCGGTAATGAAAACAGCAGTTTAGAGCTGTGTGGCATAAAGATGCTGCTGCTATGTATGTGTATGTATTGTATGTCAGACTACATGACCAGATTCAGGGAGTAAAGCTTCAAGCATAGACCCAAAGTGGCTCTATCTATTAAAGTTCAAGTGTGTATTTTCTTGTATTAAAATATATTCTCATATATCATATAACAATTATAAATAACCCAACTACAGGTTCAATCCTGTAACACTGTGGCTATTGTTCTGTTTTAACATCCTGTCCAGCCTGAAACACCAACATTGGCTCAACCAATGGTGTGAATGTGGGGCGGGGCCTGTTTAGTCAGCCAATGGCAGACAGGCGGAGTGTTCGGGAATTCTATTTGTCATTATTTTTCAAGTGACTCACAGAATTTTAAATAAATCTTATCAGTCTTGTAAAAATAACTATTCATCAGTTACAAAAAAAGTCAGCGTGGTAAAAAGAAAATCGCAGTGATTAGTCCCTTTCCAGTAATGTTACGTCAACAGTTATAAATGTTCTTTTATTGAGAAGTTTTCTGGCGGTCTTTTCTGAAACAAACTGGCAAGAAGTGAAGCCAAGCACTCAGTTACAGGCAGATGTTATCATCCTTTACACAATTTTCTGCAGAGCTGAATCATCGATGCCATATGTTTTCAGTTCAACAAAATTACAGTTAATATGTAAGTATGCGAACACTCACGTTTCAGACACATGATTCATTGTTTTGATTTCAAAATGACAGTAATGCAATTGGTGTATCTGAGATTTATCTAAAAGACATCCAGCAAGAGAACAACAACAAATTCACTGTAATTCAACATTATATGAGGTGAATTCACCTAGTAATGTGAATAAAGTGTTTTAGTGCAAAAACCCGCAAGGCTCATTCACGTCAAGAACGATAACTATAAAGATTACTCTAATGATAATTATATTAGCATCCATACCAAAGTATGGAGTGTCTTACTGACTTTCTGTTGTCTGCCGCTCTAAAGTCAGATGGATTCTGATTGGCTGTCAGTGTTTTTCAGGCTCGGGTTGGCCAAAGCACAACTGTTCAATGTTTTGGAGGACCGCCCTGGGTGCGTTTCCCAAAAGCAACTATGGTCACAAGTTCCGTTGTTACCAATACAGTTCAATGGAATTACGACCATAATTAAGAATTGTGGTAGCGTCCTGGGGTGCGTTTCCCAAAAGCATTGTTAGCTAATTAAGTTTAACAAGGCAAAAAATCCACTGAAACACTGCGGCTTGTAGTCATGCCACGCCGAACCAAGCTCAAGTGGAAAAATAACCATAACCATTCTTACTGTTATTAGAACCATTTGGCCTAATGGTAGAAATCTTCGGTAGATTCTTTTTAAGCACAAACATGTCTCTTTTTAATGTAATTTTGACTAATTGTACATTTTAATGTAATTTTGACTAATTGACTAATTCATGCTATTTACCTGCTGCAGTTGTTTTTGCGCTATTAAAGGGGTCATATGATGCGATTTCAAGTTTTCCTTTCTCTTTGGAGTGTTACAAGCTGATTGTGTATAGATAAGATCCCTGAAGTTGCAAAGACTAAAGTCTCAAAACCAAAGAGATATTCTTTATTAAAGTTAAGACTCTGCCACGCCCCCCTAAAACGGCTCGTTCTAACACGCCCCCACATTCTACGTCACGATGTGGGAAGATTTGCATTGCGCGCGTGTGTGTGTGTGAGAGAGCGAGAGAGAGAGAGAGAGACAGGGTCACATCACAGTGGAGGCAGCTAAAGCATCATATGACCCCTTTAAAATATATTTGTGTTACATTTTCTGGAAATCATGGCAGCAGTCACTCATCATATGATATATATACACATGCAGTTCAGTCAGGCACATTTAAAGCCCAATTACCAAATTGCAGTAATCTGTTGCTGCTTCAAGTATTCTTGACCACAGCCTGACCACAATTTGCATAATTTTGTGAATTAGGTGTTAGGTGTAACAGTTTATACAAAAATGAAAATTGGCTGAAAATTTGAAAATGAGTTTGTTTCGTCACCAGAACAGATTTGGAGAAATTTAGAATTATGTCAACGGATCCTCTGCAGTGAATGGGTGCCATCAGTATGAGAATTGATAAAGTGATCCACAAGTATTCCACACGACTCCAGTCCATCAATTAATGTCCTGTGAAGCGAAAAGCTGGCTGTTTGTAATAAACAAATCCATCATTAAGACTTTTATGATCAAACCTTTGCTGTTTGAACTCTCATTCTGACGGCACCCATTTACTACAGAGGATCCTTTGGTAAGCAAGTGATATAATGTTAAATTTTCCAAATCTGTTCTGATAAAAAAAAAAGAATGTTTATATTTTAAATGTCCTGTGGGTGAGTAAATTTAGCTAATTTTCATTTTTGTGTGAACTTTTCCTTTAAAACAATGCAGACAGCATCAGTAGCCACAACGTGTTCTTACAATGTCTAAATAATACATATTACGTAAATTGCCCCAGAATAACCTGTTGTCTGTTTGTTATCACAAACGCAAGGTTAGAGAGTGACTGGGTAACTAGATGTAAATTGGTGTGCCGTCAACACAGCTGTTTATTTCCTGCTCTCGAGGGTCCTCTCTCAATTAAACTCTAATCTGTTGTTTTTACTTTGAAACGGTCAGCACTGTTCTAACCAGTCCACTTATTCATGATTACATGCAGCTTTCATGTCACGTAAATAACTTTAATCAGCAATACTCGATCTTTATTCCCCTATTCCGGTAAAAGCCCATGACATTCTCAATTACTGCGGGTGGGCAGGGATGGGGGTCTCTCGTGCATACACACTGAGCATGTATGAGACGAAGAGGAGAGAAAGAAAAACAGCCTGCTCATATCATAATGAAACAACACACAGTCCCCGTTGATTTTTCCCAGAAGCCATGTGATCAGTTGCCATGGGAATGGTGCAGAGACCCACTTCAGCTGCCATTGTGCTTTCACAATCTTGGCTGAAGAAGCACAGTCACCTACAAAAAACACAGTCCCGTATTTAATGTCAACAGCTCACCTTGCTCTTCCCAAACCTGCATGTCCATTGACACAAATTCTCACATTTGTTCTCCTGATATTTTAATGGCACAGGCAGATTTGGTTGATTTGCGTGATATATGAATAGAGCAGCCTAGCTTGTCTTTGTCATCTATTAGCTTGCCGGATCAATTGTTACCCTTCGTTCTGTTATTAATGTGAGAGCTACTATTTATCTCACAGCTCCCTTTCAGCTAAAGGCACATTCTTTACCGCATTGCATAATTATCCGGCTGTGGCGTGACCTACTTCTCCTGATGTATCACACACACACACACACACACACACACACACAGGTCCACATGGCAACAACCAGCAGCTACTTGTGTACTTGTATTTATTTTAGGACTGTCAATCAAAAAATGTTAGACAAACTGACCTCAGATTTGCCCCGCAAACATTTCAGCAGTTATTATAGGCCTGTGTGTCCCATATTTCTGTCGACTGAACCCATGCCGTTAATTATGAATTGATCAGTCTTTTGCATGCCAAAGTCAATTTCTGCATAGAAATATTACGTCCAAATAGAAGCAGAAAATCGTGCTATACGCACTTTCATGAGATAGGGTTAGCCTACAACAATGAATTTGTTGACTATTTCACAAATGGGAATACAACGAATTCATGACAATGTTTACATTCAAGCTACCCGTAAAATTTATAGTGAAAAGTACTTTTATTCACATATCATACACAATTGCGTTGCAGCAAATCCTTTAAATTTGAAGGTATTCCGAACAGAGCAACATAAAAATCAGAAAATATAAGCAGCTATAGGCTGGACAAAGTTTTACATATATGCCATTATAATTAGTGTTTTATTTTTTAACTGTACGGAATTAATTATAATCGGGCCTGTTTTAGGCTTTTCCTTATTTTTATATTTTAGACATCCATCAGTTATGGTGATGAAAAAAATTACTCGCCGTCTCCTGATTGGATGTGCCTTTAGAGAGAAATGCAGGAATTACATAATGAAAGAGTTTCTATTTTCGATTTGAATTATTTCGTTTTAAAGTAATAATTTAAAGCTTTCTGCATAATTTTAATCATGTCTGTGAGGCAATTCGCTGAGTTTAGGTTCATCATTGTGAAGCGCTCCTGTTCACGAGACGGCAGAAAGCGTTTGTTTTCTTTATTTTATAAAAGCACAACGTTTTGTTGATATTGTGAGTGCACACAAATAAAAATATAATAATTTATACTTCTGGCTCACCCCTGGTTTAAACGCTCAATTGTGAGGTTTATTATTTTATAATTTATTTTGTTTTTGTGAAAACCTGTATCTCCACTGTAAATCAGTTGCTATTTCGTGGTCTACAACATGAAAGAAAGCCATTATAACATGTACATGAAAAATGTAGAAACATTGGACACAACTGTGGGGCACCATTGTGCAGCAGCAAGCATCACAACAAAAAAGGAACCTCAAGGTTGATCTAGGAAAATGTGTGCAAATGTATAGGGCCCCATTCCTATATTTTGCCTGGGGCCCCCAATTCACTAAATCCGCCCCTGGTGGTAAGATAATGAAGATCTATCTATCTATCTATCTATCTATCTATCTATCTATCCATTCCTTTATTCATGTACAGCATGTTATGTTTATTTTTTATAATCACACCAAAATGGAAAGGAATCTTAAAGAAGCTTCTATGAAATTCACAAATAAGACTATTTTGTCATATACAGCTCTGATTAAAATGGTTATTTTCACTGCTGAAATCTCCCCAACCTTCACTCTTTTGCCATTTGTTGTTGTTTTTTTTTCTTCCAGAGATTGTTTGATGCAATCCTACATTGAGTGTTACATTAAATGAAGGCATGGTTGTAACTAATAATCGTAAGCACACGGTGTACAATGGATAAAGATTTGTTTATGAAGATTAATCAGAAGTAACCTGTTTTCTAATTTGTGTTTTGATTTGTTTCAGTAAGATTAGGTTTATTCGTTCGTGAATTTCACACCACAACTCTTTCAACACTCTTTGTTGGCTCCAGATTGCAGGTGTGCAAACATCAAATGAATTATTAATTTCTCACCTACGAGGAAGCCGAAATGAGATGCAGCTTTTACTCTGTTTCCTGGTGCTGCAAACATCTGACTGAAAGACCTTGGAGTATTTACCTTTAATATCACATTGTATTTCTGTTCACGTACAACATGTTCTGTTGGGTGAAGATGTGTTGTGGTGGATTATCTCTGAATTCAATCACACCATCACACAGTGGTGTTATGGTTTGTTTTAACTTGTGGTTGCTAAGTAACCTCTCTCACTATCATTTATGTATCGTTCAGTTCGCTCTCTCCCTCTCTCTCTTTCTTTGTTTATCAGACACAAAATCAGCTAAGCTTTATTGGCCTGACCATGGAGGATTACAGTTATGGCAAAGCATAACGGTGACCGGTACATAGTGGATATGGCAAACAAAAATGTAAACATAAAGTTAAGGATGGGAATAAAAGAATAAAAGATATATTAGGTTGAAACAGGACTAAAATCTATTTCTGGATGATCTCTGAACCTTTAAAATGTCCCTTTTTTAACTTTTCTTTTTCTTAGTAATGTTATGCAAATGTTAAGGAAACATTCAGTTTTAGTATTTTGCAGACATTGTGGAAATGTTAATTTTGAATGTTCTCTGAACATTCAAAACATTCTCTGAATTAAAAAAAAAAACGTTATATGAACGTCCAACTAAAATATTTCAGGGGGGAAAAATGTTCCAGAACATTAGCCAAACTTAGCCGTTAGCTGAGATGCTTCAAGCGTGTAAATTAGTTCACCAAAAAATGAAAACTCTGTCATTTACTCACCCACATATTGTTCCAAACCTGTATAATGTTGTTTTTTTTCTTCTACTAAACACAAAAGAAGATATTTTGAAGAATGTTGGAATCCAAACGATTGACAGTAGCCACTGGCTTCATAGTATTTTTTTTTTTTTCTCCGTTGCTATGGAAGTCAAAGGGGAAAGATAGAAATGACATGTTTGGGGTGCATAAATTATTACAGAATTTTAAATTTTAACTATCCTTTTCATGGCTTTACTTATAGTTTGGGGTGCATAAATTATTACAGAATTTTAAATTTTAACTATCCTTTTCATGGCTTTACTTATAGTTTGGGGTGCATAAATTATTACAGAATTTTAAATTTTAACTATCCTTTTCATGGCTTTACTTATAATTTGGGGTGTTAAAACATTTGAAAATAATGACAAGTAAACTCTTATGTGCATTTGCCATTTTCATATCTTTTGTGTTCATTTTCTGGATTTCACAGTAGACATCACTGGCTAAAACAGTAAAGTATGTCAGTTCTGAAGGTTATACAATTGTGGAAAAAAATGTGAAATCCATTCTAACAGAATTGGGGGGGAAAAAAAAAAAAAAAAAAAAA
>NW_015641018.1:813817-825036 GCF_001515625.1 Sinocyclocheilus rhinocerous
AAAAAACTACTAAGACTTAGGCCATTCTACCAAAGTCTGCAATTATCAGAGAATTGACCGAAAGGACCGCTACAGCACTGCCAAGAACTGCAAAGCTCTGAAATGGGACAGACTCTCTAGACATCAATGATTTCTTATTGAGTGTTGAACAGATTCTGGCTCTTTTTTTCTGTGAAAGGCCAACTCTAACAGAGTTTTCTCGTAGTTATGTAACAACTGAGGTTTTGCAGGATGTTATGAAACCAAAATTGAGCTATTCGGCACAGCAGACCCAGATAACATTATCTGTAAAATCAAGCACAGTCGTACAGTATCACATTCTGCTTTTTGCATGCATATGTTCATAACTATGCTGAAGCTGTTGTGACTGTTTGTGTATGATGCTCACTGTCCCTCAGGCTACATTTAAGGGGATATACACAAACAATTAAAATTACGTATAATTTGTATGTGTGTGTGTGTGTACTTACCTAGTGTGAACCCAAACAGGACAAAATGTCCTGTTGCGGTTGTTTAGTATAAGGTGATTTACATGGAAGACAAAGCTTTTATATGATCACTTTCTGCCTTATCAAGTCGTGTCTGGCTTGGATGTGGTGTATAGGAAGCATCGCGCCCATTCAAACTGCAACAGAAAACCCTCAGCTCAACAAACCATTCAGTCTGAGCTACTGTATTTCACACACACAATCACAAATCCCATGTGTAACTCATGGTGTTTAGAAGAATATTCAAACCCACATAAACACACGCTCTCATCTCTGAGCTAACTGAATCTGTCACAGGAGCAGCTCTAACAGACCGCTGTTGTTGCCTGTTCTCCTCTATTAGCGGCCCTAGAACACAACGTTCCAGTGAGAGCACACTTTTCCTGGCTGTCTCATTTAGTCTATAATTACTGATAATGTTCTCAGAGGCAGCTCCATTTTATGACGCACACTGGTGGCAGGGCTAAACAAATTAAAGAGAGAGAGAGAGGGGAAAAAAAGAGAGCGGTATAAATCAACATGCAGGAGACAAACAGCAGCGATGAGAGCCGTATCTGCTCCAGGGGGCTACGGCTCACTGTCCAGCTGTGTCACATTGGGCACCTCTGGTGTTGGTTAAATAGCCTCTATGGCTCTGACCTGCTACCACAAAGGTACACTATCCAGAATTGCCACAAGACTGATTGCTAAACCATTTCTCCCACCCCTCTCATTCAGTGAGTTATGAGAGCTAAGATTAGTTTGAAAAGCACAGTTAAAGGAATAGTTCAGCCAAAAATGAAAATTTGCAAACAATTAAGTCACCCTCAGGTCATCCAAGATGTAGATGAGTTTGTTTCTTCATTGGAACAGATTTGGAGAAGTTCATTATTACATCACTTGCTCACCTCTGCAGTGAATGGGTGCCGTCAGAATGAGAGTCCAAACAGCTGATAAAAAACATCACAATAATCCACAAGTAATCTTCTCATATTAAAATCCACCCACTGTTTTGCTTATAACAGTTTGGGCTGTAGAGGGTGCTTGATCTGTACACATTTCTCTCCTGGTTGAGGATAGCCAACTTTTTCACTGGGGAAATCAACATTATTAATAGAGACTTTATTTTAGCTGAAAGTTTAATAATGGATGTGTTTATTGAAAACAATCAGCTTTTCACTTCATAAGACCTTAATTGATGGATTATTGTATCAGCTGTTTGGACTCATTCTGACGGCACCCATTCACTGCAGAGGATCCATTGGTGAGCAAATGATGTATTTGTATATGATGTATATGATCCTGTCTTGTTGGACCTTCATTATATTATATTATATTATATTATATTATATTATATTGTATTGTATATTGTCTTTATAGTTTTCCATTTAATACCTTTCAAATAAAATCAAGTCCCATGGTATGTTTTCTTGGTGAATTTTCCTGTTTCACTCTTAAATTAATCAGATTTCCAAAGTAAAATGGGTTGCAAATGGTATTTCCTGACTTTAACACCATTCTTCCCTTCTCACTGGTTAAGCCATCGAAGCAATAACCTATTCAGTTTTAAAGAATCTCCTGCAGCAGAAGGTTTACTCACACAGACTGAGCTTCTTGCTGTGAGTGTGTTAGTGTAGGGAAATAATCAATGAGTTAAAATGCAAAACCATGCTGAACATATGGTCGGCCAAACATCCATAATGACATGCTGCCAAACCAATCATTCCCACTCAGTGCCGTGTGTTTGTGTGTATATGCGTATGCGTGTTGGTTTGAAACTCATTCTTTGAGCTGAGGTCTCGTGAGACTTGAATCTAGTTGCTCTCATAAATAGGAATATTTCAAGAACATACTGTTTAGTACATGCTGCCTTTCACTGAATAAGATGAGACCTTGAATCAAAACAGTACAGTTGTGGGTGCCAAGTTGGAAAGATACAAACATGTTGTGGTATGCCTAACCATTGAGCCAAGGATAAAAAGTACTGTAACTGAAGATTGCAGTCAAAAGTGACCTCGACCTGAAGGGCTTGAGATGTTCAGACAGGATGAGCAATCCCATTATTGGCAAAGAGTTTTTATCAAGTGGTTGTATTCTTAACAGAGCTACAGGGGTACAAATTATCCACAGCTTTCAGTCGTGATAACACATGAAGACTTTGTACCAAATTAACCAAGATTTTCATTGTTACCAACAGTTGTATGAACCACAGAAAATTGTTAATCATCTTGAGTTTATATCTAAAGTATTATTCAAATGGTTATGGTTTTGTAGGATCACATCTGTAAAAGAAATTTGCTTTGCTCCTCTAAGAAATTTAATTGAATGAAAAGTAATTTACCCCACAACCTAGTGTTTGGCAAAAAGTAGGTGATTCCACTGGGAATTTTCTTCTGGGTGGTGGAAAAACACACACACAAAAAACATTAAATTTCCAATTCGAAAAGCAGTAAAATCACAGACACTTTCTGAAATGGCATTACGTCCTCCTGTAAGACATTTAGTGGCTGAATAAGGGCTGACTTACATTCTGTGGATTCTGGAGACAGGCCAAACTTTGAAAAGTGAGGAAGGGTTTTGAAAAGCAGCTCAACGTGGAAGCTGTAGGAAGATTGTCTCACGATTCAAATAAAAGAACCACTGACCATATTGACAAAGGCATTTTCTGGTCTTTACAACAATAGAAAACAAACATCTAAACATTGGCAGACAGCAGCCAACTGACATGTTCAAGGCCCAGAAAGGTAATAAGGGCATCAATAAAATAGTCCATGTAACATCTTAATTTGTGTCCCGAAGATGAACGAAGGCCTTACGCGTTTGGAACAACATGAGGGTGAGTAATTAATGACAGAAATTTTATTTTGGGTGAACTATATCTGTAAGATATTAAAACTTGTTTTATGAAAAATTATCAAAACAGTAAGCAAGCTGATGATTAAAACGATGAAAAAATACAGTATCTACCAATGGTATAGGAAAAATTAACTTTGTACTGGAAAACGAGTCAAAAATACTTTTTGCAGTGTAAGCTTAGCAAACTGTTTTAAGTATTTCTGACTTTCCTCATTCAAGCAGACCGGAGCTGTATTTTCATAACTGGAAATAGCTGCCTTGGGGTGATCCCAAAATGGCCGCCGTGCACAGACTCTTTAAAAAGCTCTTTGATTAAACACAGATTTCATGATTCAGTACATGCTGGGGAACAGTGTTCATTTTGTTGACGAATAATTTTCGTCATAATTTTAGTCAACGGCATTTTTTTCACTGGCGACAACGAGACAATAACGAACTAAAACTCTTTTTGAATGACAAAAACTATGACGTAAATCTATTGACATTTTCGTCAACGAATAAAAACGAGACGAAAATGTTAGGGAGGGACGATTTGGGAAGAGATCTCGGTTTTAAAGGGATAGCAGCCTAATTTAGTTGCTATTGGTTTTATTTAATTTTAACATAAAGGCATGTTGGGTGTCACTGCAGTTAAATCGTTGTCTATCATGATAAAACCTTAATATCAAACCTATATATTGAGTTTGGAAATATTAGAGAAATGCTTAATAAATGCACTGTAAATAAACCCATTCGATTTTAGCCGACTAAATTTACTGTAGATTTAGTCGACTAAAATCTTATGATATTTAGTCGACTAAAACTAGACTAAAACTAAAAATAATTCAGATGACTAAAATATGACTAAAACTAAATGGCATTTTAGTCAAAAGACTATGACTAAAACTAAATCAAAATTTGCTGTCAAAATGAACACTGCTGGGGAATCTCTCCGGACCCCTGGATTAAGGGTGTTGGTCCTGGGGTTAAGACTTTGGTTCTCAGCCAAAGCCCTGGGGCTGTCGTGTTAATCTCCATGTCGGTCCTCATTAGCATTAATGAATGGAGAAACACTTGTCATGAAAGCACAACACAACGGGGTGTGTAATGCCACCGACAGCCAATGAGAGCTGTGCTAGCGATTAAAACCTAAAAGCGACTGTATGAACACACTGAGTACCATTTTCACGTCCTTGCGGTTGAACAGTTCATTCATTTTGATACGTTTTTGAACTTTCCCAATGAAATACGAGCTGCTAGTTTGAAATGCAATAACATTTGATCAAAATAAAACAGCTTTTGATTACATATGCACTTGGCTTGAGATCATTTAGAAGTTGCACATGAAACAAAACTGTTTAAATATGAATGAAGCTCATTTGACTCTGTCAGCTGTGTAAACACACAATACATGTCTCTAATATGAAGCTAGTTTTTATTCAATGTAGCTTTAAATCACTGGGCTGATGTTTCCTTTGGATTTCACTGGCTAATGGCTTATATATCATGCAGTGGTTTGGGCAGCATGCATGTTTCCTTTACAGGAGTCAAATGGATAGGCGGGGAAACCTTGCAGTACAAAATGCGGTCAACCTCTTCCTTTAGCTGTGTCCAAAACCTCAGAAATGTTCAGCCATAAACACACACACACACACACACACACACATTGAAAGCAGACATCATTGTTGTTACGAGCACCACAATGTGCATGTTCCACCCACCAATTTGATGTTTTGTAGTAGGTTGATCACGGCCTTTCTTATGCGAGAGGAAGAAATTGTCCCCGCTCTGCACAAACACATCCAAACACAGGAGCTGCATTGTGAGAGCTGCTTGTTATTTTGCCTGTTGTATAGAAGATCTGCCAGGTTAGCCGCAGAAAGTCATCTGGCTGACTTCCCAGAATCCATTGCACTTACTGACATGCTGAGATATAAAAAGTGCTATGCCCTAGACCTAGATTGCATCTCCACTATACACACTTTTGCATTATAAAGTTTTTGTCTGTGTTGAGATGCTTTTCTGCTGAGCAGCTGGTGTTTGTACCGACATCAGCGGAATCTCTGCGGTCTCTGGTGTCCTCATGTATTGCTTACTGTGAAATATATAGAAGGTAAAATGAAATTTATTCGTTCTAATTTAGGCAACATGGCGGATGTCATGCTGCTATAGATCATATTTAGTGTGCAGGACTTTAAACAGGTATGTTTGCAGTAGACGCTTTGATACAATGCATGTGATTTTTTTAACTTCATGCTAATTTTATCACTGAAATATACTTTGGTTTGAATGAATATCTAAAGAAGACACAAAGGCATTTTTTCTATTTTGATGAGAAAGACTTATGCTACTGCATGCCACTGTTTAGTATCTCTATCTGCTTATTATTCATGTTTTCATATTTAATTCAGGGATAATAAGTTCTGTTTGCCTGTCCTCTCTGTGCAGTTGTTTTGCTTTATTAATATGCTCTCTCCACCTCACCAGCTCTCCTGTAAATGAGAAGGACGGGATCGAGGGTGCACTAACAAAATCGGTGCTGAACTCCGAATCAACTGGTTCAAGCCTGATTCATGAAAAGAAATATGCTAATTACACAGAACATCAGGAATGCATCCAACAAAATTTGTACTAAACTCAGTTAGCTAATTAGATTCATTGTTTCATTCACAAATCGAGTTAAACTCACTACATGAATGATCCGTTCACAGTGAAAACATACTCAAAAACCTTTGATGAACTCAGTTAAAGACTCATTCATAAAATAAACTGATTTGTTCAAGAATTGAAGTTCAACGGACTTGATATGATTGTAGCTGCGGATTCAGTCTGCATCCTTCAGTCAGTGAGCTGAACTCTGATTCCTGAATGAATCAGCCTCAGAAACAGCATGAAAACAGAATGAAAGCACAGAAAAGCATCATATGTGTCCAAAATCAATTTAATGTTAATCAAACTACGAACTGAAAGATTCATTTTTGAATCAGATTTGTTTCAAAACACTGAATGAATTATCTATTCACACCTAGTCTGTTGCAACCAGATCATTCAGTCACTGATTCAACAAATCAGTGCTTTTTATAATTTAATCAATTGCCCAATTTACAAAAAGGAAATATGTATATACTTCATGTTTCACTATGGCTTAACCATGGTATTTGTAGTAAAACTGTGGTTATACAAATTGTAACCAATACGCCAAAAAAAAAAAACATGGTTACTACAATAAAAACATTGTTAATTTTTGTAAGGGCAATGTACTGAAAAATATCTGTGCTGAATTTACAAATTGGACTTAACGATTCATTTGTGAATTGTGTTTGTGCTGAAAATAACGCCAGTGACAAATGTGGGTTTTTTTGGTGTTCAGTGTTGCTAAAGCATACTCATTTTATATTCACAGTGTTCATGTGGTTCAAATCAGTCCGTTGTAGTTTTTGTCTCCTTAGTTCAAACTAAATCTAAGCCACTGCGACTCAAGCATTGTTTACTTCTCTCAAAGCCCACATCAACATATTTGAAAAATCTCCAAAGCAGCTTTACTGTGGTTTAGATTGGCTGACGGGAATTAGAAGTGATGTCAACAATAGTGTGTTCTAAATTTCCAGTGTAACCCGACCTCTCTAAAAGCGCAGAGGCAGTGAGCTGTGCTGTTATGGCCCTTAGCACCCTGTGGTGGGTTATTTATAGCTGACATTGCCAGCCAGCACCGGGTGTAATGTAAGGACACATCCACGGAGCAGAGGGCTGATTAAATGTCTGAGTAATTGACAGTAGCCCTGGAGGAAGTGAGGGAAGAGTTAGAGAGAGAGGGAGTGAGACCGAGAGAGGCAGAGAATAACTCATTTGGTTTCTACTACAGCTCTCCTTTGTCTGTCCCCAGAGATGAACAACTCTTCATGCTGAACTGCGCCCAGATGCCATCAGTTCGATTGGACAAATACTGAGGGTTGGATGGGTAGTAAAGTCTCAAACATTCATGACAGGTCTTCAAGGATCTGTCCTGACTCGATGGATCAATATTTTTGATGTAAACCAAACTCTCAGCAGCCTGTGTGCTAAGAATATTAAACCTCAAGAACAATTCTGGTGAGATATTTATAGTTTTAATAATGCTCTTGTGTCCTAACAGCAATGAGCTGATTGCGTAACAGTAATTAGCAGACAGACTTAAGCAGCAGTGACAGAAGACTTACGCCGACCTCAGAATAGACAGACACCCCTTTTCCACCGGCGCAAAGATATTTTGAAACCATTCACCAAAGACAAGACTCTTCTGGGTTGGAAAAATCACATGTGGCCACTTAAACTTGCTGGTCTTGAATCAGTAATGTTAGAGTACTGGGTAGTAGGGTAATGTCGGTAACGCTTTAGATTACAACCTGCAAAGAACTATGTAACTATACAGAATTTACGGTGTACGTTTCTGTAATTATAGTGTACTTATAAAGAACATACGTGTAGGTATAAGGGAACAATGTGTTACGTTTGGGTAATAAGGGGTAACAACCAGATATGCAACCTGCAAAGAACTGCGTAAGTAAACTGAATTTACAGCGTAACTTTTTTGTAATTATAGTGTACCTATTCAGTACCTCCATAGGTATAAGGGAATAATATGCGAAGTTTGGGGAATAAAGGGGTAACAACCTGTAAAATTACAAATCATTTATACTGTAAGTATTTTGAAACTAAGAGGTGCTTATTCTAATATTACGTGGTATGTATGGCCTAAACAACAATCTTATGTTTGGGAATGATTTAGAAAGACGATATATACTTTTTATAATTTTATATTGGTATTTTATTATAGGCGTATAGGTATTTTTTAACCATGGGGTACACATTCTATTATAAAAGGACGGACATGATGGAGAATACTGAACGATTGTTTGTACATTAGGTCATACATACATACATTATATATCAGGTAATGTATCAATAAACATGGTGGACTGTTTTATTTAATTCAAATATTGTTTGCAATTTACTATAGGCCTACTGCTGGGTTAAATTAACCAAAAAATGGGTTTTAAAATTAAAATCATACACAATATGACAAAAATAAAATTTATTACACCAGTTCAGGAAAAAAAGCAAAGCAACTCCATACTTATACAGATTATACAGTTAAAGGATTTTACTGTCTTTGATTTACCGTTTTGTTCCACGTCCTCAAGAGATTATTACTCCTTTATTCTCCAAACTTCGCATATTGTTACCTTATACCTACACGGAGGTACTGAATAGGTACACTGTAATTACAAAATAGTTACGCTGTAAATTCTGTTTACTTACGCAGTACATTGTGGGTTGTAATCTAAAGCATTACCGTAATGTCTTATCCAAGTATAGTTTTCAAAACAAAATTAAATTCAAGTGATCAGCAGAGTTTTTTACTGAACTATGTGGAGCCACAAAACACAAAGCATATTCAGCTGAAGGACATCATTTATAAAGATGCATGTAGAATTATCATAAATGTGAAAGTACAGTATTAGTTTTAGTTGAGTAGTCAGTTAGTTGACTTTTACTAGCACTAGTTGTGTGTGCATTAACTATAGGGCATGTAACTGTAGGCCCATGTGCTACTAGGGTGCTAAAACGAAAGCAAGGGCACCCTTATTTGACGCTGTAATAATAGCATATTGGTGAAACAGATTTGGCAAACCATCAGTGCTTATTTGTTCATTGATTATGACATAACTTGATGATTTAAAGGGATCCCAGCAGGCATAGGACGTCAATATAACGTCAGGTTGACATTGGACATGGCATCAGACAGATGTTGCATTTTGGTTGAGAATGAAAATCGGGTTGACGTCAGTATTTGGCATCAATTTGACATTGACTTAACACTGGATTTTGGTTACACAACTTAAAAACAACAAATATCAACGTCAGCTGACGTCGGTATTGGACATCAATACTCACCCTCATGTCTTTCCAAACCCATAAGACCTTTGTTTATCTTCGGAACACAAATTAAGATATTTTTGATGAAATCCAAGAGCTTTTGACCCTGCATAGACAGCAACACAACTGACACATTCAAGACCCAGAAAGGTAGTAAGGATATCATTAAAGGGGTCATGAACTGCCTCTGTTTTTTATTTTGTACTATTCTCTGAGGTCCACTTATAGGGCCCTATCATACACCAGCGCAATGCGGCGCAAGGCGTGACGCAAATGTTTTTTACTAGTTTCAGCCCGACACAGTTATCATTTTCACATCCTGCGCCACGCTGTTTAAATAGCAAATGCATTTGCACCCATTTGTGCAGGAGGGCGTGCTGGTCAAAAAAACCCCATCATAAATTACAAATAATAGGCTATTTTCTGTCCTGTTTTGACCCCCCTCATCTGAATGCTCTGTTGAATAGGCTTTGCGCATCGTACACTCGGAAGTAAATGCCCACTGCTATGATTGGCTAACACTTGTGTATGTTTGACAGCCTACATCCTTCACAGATGGACGCTGAAGTTAAAAATGCATAAATACTCAGCACATATCAAACGATTTGTAATAACAGACAAAGCAGTAGTGATCACGTAATAAACAGTTACTCACACTTGTGTGTTGCGACATGACTGTCAGATCCAATATAGCTGGCACAGCATCGTCTTTTAGTTTCAATCTTTCTGAAAATCCTGCATCAAATTGTGCCTTGTTTGTAAACGAATCTGCGGTAAAATGAAATGAACAAAGGGCTGCTTACTGACGCAGTCTGGAACCTCATTAAAAATGAAGTTCATCAAACAAAGTTTATAATTTTGTTTCTGCATAGACATGGGTTTGCCGCTCTCCTCATTTACCGACTACATGCACGAATTGGTGGGCGGGGCTAAACAGGCAGCGCTGTAGAAGCAAGCGTTGATCTTCTTCTGGCTGTGTTTAGCCACACTATTACGTCATAAAGTTGCACATTCCACAAGCTGTTGTTTTGGAAGATTGGCTTCAATATAAGTAGTTTTTAGACTAATGAGAAAGTTTTGAGCTCTGAAACTTACAGAATTACCTCTTATATGTCAAAAGATCAAGGGAATTTTGATGTCTCAGTTCATGACCCCTTTAAAACAGTCCATGTGACATCAGTGGTTCAACCTTAATTTTATGAAGCTATGAGAATACTTTTTGTGTGCAAAGAAAATAAAAACAATGACTTCATTCAACAATTTCTTGACACGTCTTCAACGTGCGATCACAAGAGTACCACGATACATTTTTTTGTAACAAAAACCTTAAATACTCTAGTAACAGCAGAAATTATTAGTTGTGCAACCCCTGTTTATGCCATTATAAATCCTGGTTTGTTCCTTACTTTTGACGTAGAATAAAATGGAATGGGATTTAGGATCAAATCCGACGGTACGTGTGTTTTATAAATGAGGTCACTTGTATCTTTTTTTTGTTGTTGTTGTTAGGATTTAAATTTTTTTATTATTATCATTATTTTGTGTGTGTTGCACAGCTTTTTCTGTTTTTATTATTATATATTTTTAATTATTTTGAGTTCCAGTAAAATGTAAAAAAAAAAAAGCTTTCATGCAAGTGTTGTAATGCAGACTATACTGGTTAAGTTCAATTAGCAGTGCCAAAACAGATTTGATTCTCAGCAAACAAACCACTAAAATGTGTGCCGTTAATATAAATCATTTTGCATAAATACATCTAGAAATTGCATTAAATGTAAGTGCATTACTGCCACTTTAACCTGCTACCATTCTCTTAAAGGGGTCATATGATGCGATTTCAAGTTTTCCTTTCTCTTTGGAGTGTTACAAGCTGATTGTGCATAGATAAGATCCCTGAAGTTGCAAAGACTAAAGTCTCAAAACCAAAGAGATATTCTTTATCAAAGTTAAGACTCTGCCACGCCCCCCTAAAACGGCTCATTCTAACACGCCCCCACATAT
>NW_015641018.1:825046-827365 GCF_001515625.1 Sinocyclocheilus rhinocerous
CAATCACAGTGCACTGGGTCAGCTGGCCAATCAGAGCGGACTGCGCTTGTCAAAGGAGGGGGCTTTGTAGAAAACGAAGCGTTTGAGAGAGGCGGGGCATAGAGGACCTACAATAATGTACAGTATTTGAAAAATAATGTGTTTTTTAAACATTAAAGCATGTCAACATATTCTGTTACACCAAATACACAAAATAATGATCTTTAAAAAAGCATCATATGACCCCTTTAATGAAAATAAACTAGGGAATCGCAGATACCAGGTACTATGTTCAACAACCTTAAAGGGACACTGAATTTTCATTTTTGGGTGAACTATCCTTTTAAGTCTAAATAAGGGTCCATTTTAATGGAAAAGTTATACGAGTCATCTTAAGAGCACATCATTTTTATGTGTTTAACCCCAAAATGATATTTAATTCTCCGAGAGCTTTTAGCAAAAGATGGTGCAACAAAATACCTAAGTGCTCTTTACTTAAAGAATAGACAAATATTCCATGCGTCATGGCTTTTCATTATGACCGAAATAATGATAATACCAGTCCAAATACTAAAAAAGGACAGTCAGATGTGTTTCCATTCTTCAGTTCCCATGGTGTGCCTCAGTTACTGAGAGAGAGAGAGAGAGAGAGAGAGTAGAATAAATAAATAAAAACCCAGCAGGATCAATATCACTCAGAGCTCTTTTATGATAGCAGGAAAATGCCCTGGATCTGCCATGTGCAATTATATCAGATCTGCCGCCATGCATGCATGCAGACTCCCAGACACTCCATGCTCCCGTCTCCCATCTCCACCCCTGAGGGCTGTTTCTGGATAAAAGCAACCAATGAATATCTGAATATGTGCCTTGTTTAACATCTAGTAATCTTACATATGTCACATTTGGATGTCAGGTACTACGTCTCAACGTACACAATGCAATAACATACTTAAAGGGATAGTTCACTCCCCAAAAATTTAATCCTGGCATCATTTACTCACCCTCGGGTCATTTTTTAACCTGTATTATTATGTGAGTGTTTTTGCATCATTTAAAATCATTAAATCTCCAGTCCAATTGCCTCACAGATGAAAGAGGTCTTAGTAAGGTTCTTTATTGGCATCGATGGTGTTTGCACCTCTAACAGCTTGTGAAAATAGGAGCTATAAGGAATGAATTCTGTGTTCATTTCTTTATCCCTTTATTCCTGCTAATTTTAGATCTTCCTCGTCTCTCTTGCCTCATTATATGTGTCATATTTTATCTGAAGCTGTGGCGTTTTCTCACATGTAATGAAATACGAGAGGTGGCAGCCGTTGAGGTAATATCCTGATGCCGTGCAGCGCTGAGATAAAAATACTTTATTCATTTTCATTTGGCGATTGTAGCAAATGCAGCGCTCAGATCAGTAAACATGTCACTGTCAATTGAAAGCTAATATTAAGTTACTCCTGTCTTAATAAAGCTGACAGGACACAGAGGAAAATGACATTGCTTAAAGGTTGGTCCTCCATCTGTGAGGATGATCTCAGATTTCAGCATTACTTTTCTTACTGATGTTTCTCTTATGTTATGAGACATTAAAATAGATGATGTTCGAAATACACTAAGCATATTAAGTATACTTCCTGTACTTATACAAAACTGTATTTTTAGTGTTGCTATGCGATTAATCGGGTCAAAAGAGCACATCACCAATATGTTTAATGTGTTTATTTTGAAATCTCAATTCAATGATTTAGTATATTGCCAGATCTGAGCACAATGTGAGACTATGTTGTGATCTAAAACTCCACAACAATGGTTTTCAAATAAATTTGAAAGAATCCTTCTTAAAATGTAAAGGTAGATATATACACTACCTTTCAAACATTTAGTGTGTGATCAAAATATAGTTAATCAGTAACATTGTGAAATATTATTACAATTTAAAATTACTTTTCTATTTGGATATATTTTAAAATGTAATTTATTCCTGTGATGCAAAGCTGGATTTTCAACAGCCATTACTCAAGCCTTTAGTGTCACATGATCCTGATGTGGTGCTCTGGAAATGATTTTTACACTACAGTTGTGCTACTTAATATTTTTGTTGAATATTGTGTGTTGCTTAGTATTTGAACAGCATAGAAAACTTTTGTAAAATTATAAATGTATTTACTGCCGCTTCGAATGAATTTAATTTCGTCCTTGTTGAATAAAAGTATTAATTTCTTTAAAATATAAATGACTGACCCCAGACTGTTAAATGTTAGTGTGTGTGTCTGTGTGTATGTATGTATGTATGTATGTATGTGTATATATATAAGTATATATATAAAAAATTATTATATTATT
>NW_015641018.1:827390-833566 GCF_001515625.1 Sinocyclocheilus rhinocerous
TTTTTTTTTTTTTTACTAATACTTTTTTAAATATTTTTTTTACTTTTTGTTATGTTTTCCCCCATAAAACTATATGCAGAATTTTTGGTTACTGTTAAAAACGAGTGCCAGTACAATAAAATAGCTGTTCATTTGTTATTTCTGATCTCATAAAATAATTTATCACCCAAGGAAGCATAATAAAATAGGTGCAAATTAACTTTGACAACCCTAAAAATACAATTTGTCAAATTTAAACATGCGAGCCTCGTTTGAAAACCCCTGCTAAAGAATCTTGTTGCTGTCTAGGAGAAACATCTGAGCTATTTAGAGAGATCTTGTGTGATTTGTCTGTCCTTTTGGGGGAGTGTTTGACTTCAGCTTGCTGGTGTTTTGTGAATACCTCAACAGCAGGACGCCGAGCTCTGAGGTTGGAAAGACATCCTGGGAACGGTTAATCGTTAGGTGAGCGCCTACCACCTGTCGGGGGTCGAACTTGAGAGAGGGATGAGAAACGAATGACCACCAGCAGACAGTTGTGCAGACTGTGTGTGAGTTAAAGTGTATCAGTGCTGACCTGAAAAACCCCTTTTATCAGGAGACACATTTCCTCCCCGCTCTCTGTAGGTAGTTCCCCAGAGGTTTACTATCTCTAAGAAGAGTCACCCTGTGCTCTCTGCACCTCTCAAGCATCCATCTCTCTCCCCTGCAGAACTATCAATTACCTATTTGGCTGGAAATCAAAAGGTGTTGCTGATGTAATGCAATGAAACATACTTTTTGGCCAAAGGTTATTGAGGAATTTGACTTTTAATGAGGTAAGAGAACGTGGAGAGTCAGTATCTGAACTGTTAGTTTGCGGCACATTATTTACTACCAAACTGTCTTACTAACTATTAATAAGCAGCAAATTAGAGGAGTTAACAGTTTGTTAATGGCGAGAATTTGAATAAAATAAAAAGTGTGACTGAATATTTTTTTAATAAAAATGTAATGCACGTTTATTTTTTGTTGCACTTTTTTTTCCCACTTGCTGTAGGCATTAACGGTAAAAAGCAGGGAAAGACAATCTGCCAAGAAAGTTTGCGGGTCTTTCAATGTAGTTGGATGTTCTTGACTCCTGCTCTGAATGTCAAACTTTTAAAAAGAATTTTAACACTGCAGAATATTTCAAACTTCTATTTAGTGGTATGTGACCACATAATGAAACAAACAGGACACAGAACAGCTTGTCCAATGCAGTAATGTGCCTTTAAGTTAAAGTGTGAGTAAAATTGAATAATTTTTTTCTCAACGAGAGAACGAATGTTATGGATTTTTGCATTTCTTACGATTTTTTCATCCTTTTTACTTAACATGTGCAACAAAACCTGAAGCTATCAAACAGCTTTGGTCAATAAGACCAACAGTGGTTCATATCTGAAATACTCAGACACAAAAGCATGCACTAATTTCCTCTCCAATATCTAGGATCTGGTCGCACAATCCCAGAGTAGCATATTTAACAGAGGCAGTTTACCAAAAAAATGCATATGAACCCGTTTTTTCTTTTCTCATTCAGCTCATGCTATAATTTTATATGAGGGTGACTAAATAACTATTCCTTTAACTTTGAGCCTTAAACAGAACAGGAAAGAACTCATTGCAAATGATATAATATCACATTATAATCACTCAGTGATTGCAAACGTGAATAGGGTCTAATGTGCTGTGTAATAACATCTTTTGGCCCTTTCTAGTTGTTTTTGGAGCTTGAATAAGAGTATCAGTCAGAGTAACAGGCCCCAGTGGAGTCCTCTGTCCCTCACATTTCACACACCTACTAACAAAATGAGTATTTGTGGGAATGACACTCAGCACACATTACCATCCAAGAACTGAAAATTTTGTTTTAAGACTCTGGCTCCACGAAATTATCCTTCATATTTGGCAAAAACAAGGAGGCCGATTTTTATAAAAGACTTAACAAGGATGGAAAAAGGCCACAGTCAGCCAAACCATTGTGGCTTTTACTGAAGCGTGTGCTGCAGTAATGCAGGCTGGAGGAGGCATTCAGCTTTCACTGAATCACTATTAATGCAGAGCAGTGGGAATGTAGCTCTCCTCAACGTTTGGCAAAAGCTTCATCCTTGGCTTGATTGTTTTAGCAGAGCCTTGGTCTGGATTTTAATTGGGAGAGGACATTGAATAACCTTGTGGTGTCTGCAGAATGCTCTTCAGGGACAGAATACTTCAGCTTGACACCTGGGAAACCTTGATGGCTTTATTGAATGTTGCATTTCATATCAATGGCCATTTTAAATGGGATGTGAGGTCAAATATGATCTCTTTATGTCTTATAAAGACCAATCGTGTTTTGCTATGATTTATTTAATTATTCTTTATCTTTTCTCTGTGCCCTAGACATATTGTTGAAAACTAAATATACAACATACATTCTAATGAGTAAGCTGAATATAACTGTTATAACTGCTTGATATAATTGTTTATCTAAAGGCATTTGAAACTGTTGTCATAGCAACAGGTCCGTAAGTTCAAAGTCATTTTATGTAAATAGGATTAGATCACAGTGGAGGTGATTCTAATGTCTGCCCCAGTCCTCAATATAATTATTGAATACAAAAATAATTCAGTTTATTTAAAAAATATATATATATATATTAATATTATTATTGGTCTTTTGGGGGGTTGGTAAGATTTTATTTTAGTTTTTAGTTTTTGAAAGAAGTCTTTAATGGTCACCAAGGCTGCATTTATTTGATTAAAAATACATTAAAACTGTAAAATTGTTTAGTGTTATTTCAATTAAAATAACTGTTTTCTATTTTCATATATTTTAAAATATTATTTATTCCTGTTATGGACTTTAAATGAGATAAATAGAAAGCATTTATTTGAAGTGAACAAAATTTGTAACATTGTTAAAGTCTTTACTGTCTTTATTTTGAAGTGCTGAATAGAAGTCTTAATGATGTCAAGTGCAGTTATTATTATTTAGTATGGTACTTCATGAACCAAAAAAAAATAAAAAATAGGATAATAATCTTAAATAGTGCAGAATTTTAAATATCGCTTATTCAAAAATGTGTAAAATTGATCAACTCTTTTGATCCTAAAAGTTTTAAATTGATATATATATATGTAACATAATGTGTCTCAGCTCTGCATTGCTATTCGTGGTTTTGAGTAATGATACGTAGATGTTTCTGTAAGATCTCTTTCCTGAAAACACATTTAGCCCATAAAAAGGAGGGCAACTGCACTGAACAGTTTAAGAGGTAGTAAATAATTGGAGTGCCGGCTGGTTTGGGCAGACTTCTTATTCATTCCACTGACTGCACCTTTCATTTTCCCTGACGGTTATCCGGGCTCTACTCCTCTGGAGTCATATTTTATATGTTTAATATGGTAATGTTCTTTCTTCACCTTGCAGATGCTGAAAGCCCCCGGTGCATCAATGTCTTAAAACAGTCATTAGCCACCTACCATTTTAAAGCACATAAGCTCTCAATGATTCCCGTAGATGCTTATCATTGTCGGTGCCTGGGGCTCAGAATAAAACCGGCTGGACATCTCTCCGGTACCAAGGACCTGTTCAGAGCGTTAATCAGGACTGCTGATGTCTAAAGGCCATGTGCAGTTTGGAAATTGCCTGGACTTATTTTAATGTACTGCATATATTAAGAATTAAATTACTGCATCAGGAAAAAATGAATCTTTTTAGTGTTTATAAGTAAAGTTTATGCTTACAAGCTGTATGTATATAAACTGAATTGTATAATATGAACATATTGACAGCATCTAAAATGGAAAAATATTAATGTATGCACAATTTAAGAAACATTGAATCTTTTAGGATCTTTTTTTTTTTTTTACTTTTATTCATCAAGGACACATTACACTGATCAAAAATAGATTAAAAAAAAAGATTCTTATAATGTTACAAAATATTTCTATGTCCACTAAAATATTAAGCAACACAACATTTTTCAACATTGCGAATCAGAAATGTTTCTTGAGCTCTAAATCAGCATATTAGAATGATTTCTGAAAGATCATGTGACACTGAAAACTGGGGTAATGATGCTGAAAATTCTGCTTTGCTATCAAAGGAAGAAATTACATTTTAAGATATATATATATATATAGACATATCTATATATTTTTGGGTAAAGTTATTTGAATCCTTCTAAACAAGTTAAACAAGCCAATAATGTCAAATTTGACGTAATTGTGTTAAATAATTGTGATGGCATTAAACATATGTAATGAACCTCTTTGATTAAATACAAAAGAAAGCAACCTGTTAATTCCATGTATGCACAAGGATACAAAAAAAAAAAACAATTGTATATCTCTACGTTCATATGTAAAATGCCTTCATGTTGTCAATATGTTAGTAATACCTCTATGCAAGCACGCAAAAATCTGTCTGCGCTAGAACCACACTTTATGCCCAAATACCTATGATTACTCATTGTAATATGAGACTACATTAACAGTGATGAACCCAAAAAGACTGGTGAGGGAGTCAATGACAACTCTGTAGGAGCTACAGTACAAGCCTCAGTGACTAAGACTGTACGTAGAACATCTGTTGCCGGGTTTGCTTTACCAGTGACAGCTTTATGCTACAGTGGCAAAGAATAGCCACTGTCAGAAAAAAACACTAGCTACTGAAAAAAGCAGAGTCTGCTAGAAGGCATGCGGGAGACACTGAAGCCAGCTGGAAGAACGTTCTATGATCTGATGAGACCAAAATTGTGTGTTTTGCCATCAGAGTAAACAGCATGTTTGGCATAAACCAAAGTCTGTGTATCATCAGAAACACACCATCCCTGTAGTGAAGCACGGTGGCAGCAGCATGAGGTTTCTCTGCAGCAGCCCTGGAAGGCTTTTGAGGGCAGAGGGCAAAATTAATTCAACAAAATCCTGATGAAATCCACAAGACGCCAGTTACTTGAAAGATTTGTTTTCTAGCATGACAATGACCCCAAACAAATGCTGAAGGTACCATAAAAACAACATTTTTAGTCCAGAAAGGAGTCCAGATCTCAACCAATTGAGAATTAATTGAACTTTTTAAAATCCTGATTGACAATCTGTTGGTTGGTTATTCATAAACGTGTAAAAGAATATACTTCCAAAGGTGGGGGTGAATACTTTAGCACCATAGACATGAGTCTGTGTTTGTCATACTTGAGCCATTTCCCAGATGAATGATGCCACATCAGCTACAAAGCTTTCCCTCACAATCAATGTAAATCCCCCATCATTATGGCTTTTTCCATGTCATATTTGGAGCAGATTTATTATCTGAGTTTTTCATGCTTCTATTTGTTTTGAGATCCGTCTTTGAAACTGTCATTATATAAACACTGTACCCGCCCACCTACTGACACACAATCACTAACTAAATTCACATAAACACAAACGATATAAACCAACCAATGAAAAAAATCTGGATTGAACACCGAGCCCTGTGTTTACACGGATTCTTTTGCCAGACGCTTCCTTACCAAAGTGACATATACGAATGTGCATGTGTTTCAGTCAGCAGAAAGAACGGGGTTTGGCTCTGTTTCCAGAACATGTCTATTCAGATTTTTCAGCTTGCATATTTGGGTTTCAAAGCAGATAGCTATTGAATGCAAAGTCAGAATAATTAGTTCACTGTCTGCATATTCTTTGGCAGTAAGCATTTCCCTTTGGTCCATCTGAGTGTTTTAACATGTTTCTGCTGGGGCTGTCAATTAAATCATAGTTGATCAAATATATTAATGTTTGTTGGAAAATGTCCCAAATAAAGATATCCGAAAGACATTACGTTATGGTGCAGACGAATAAATCATTGAACAGACATGACAAAAAGTGGCTTTAGAATTATGCATGAGTTTTCAAGTCTTGTGGGCAGAAGAGGTGTGGTCTTATTAACCTAATTTGCATACCTATTTGTGTCAATGAAAACAACTGTTTTGTTTTCATTTTTCATTTTTGTTTTCATTAATTATATTAATAGTATATCATTTTGCTTGAAGGGACAGTTCACCCACAAATAAAAATTCTATCATCTTTTACTAGGGCTGGGTATCGAGTTCGATACTTTTTAGGCACCGACCGAACTGCCTCGATACCATCGAGTATCGAAAAACGTCTCGTCGTTCGGTACCAAATTTCAATACCTAAGGGGTTAATCT
>NW_015641018.1:833789-862881 GCF_001515625.1 Sinocyclocheilus rhinocerous
GGTGTGTTCGACTAGAAGAGGTGTGGCGCAGATCGATCATCCGCGAGAGCGATTCAAAAGCGCATGGAGCAGTCTGCTCTCTTCAGCTCTCGTGGTACTGTAATACACCGATCGGTCTGCACAGTCAGTCCGCGTCAAATCGAACACACCTACTAGTTAACACCGGTTACACTCAGAGATATGGCGCACACGTGAGGCTGTAGTGTGAATGCATCCCAGCCACATTTACACTGGTGCGTTTTTGTTTTAAAATGAAAACGATCCTCGTCATACTGGCGTTTCCACTGCGTTTCAAGCCGGCTTTCCACCATCTCCAAGCGACAGACCGGTCATTCAGTCATTCATTTCCAATGGAGAGTAGCGCGGCCGGCTTTCCACTATCTCTGACAAACGACAAGCGACAGACACCGGTTGTCAACACCGGTTAGGTTGTCATTCATTTCCAATGGAGAGTAGCGCGGGAGCTGCGTGGAGTTCCGATCATATGCAGTCTGTTCATACTACACGACCGAAAGCGCATGTTATGTGACCATTCATGCAAACTGTATAGCATCATGCTACATAAGACAATAAATAAGATTTATATTCCTACTTTTACTCAAAACTCACTTTAACCCCCATCGAGTGTTTGTAATAACTTCCGATTGCTGTCTAATATGTTTTGGCCATGTAATGTTGCTGAAATTAAATATGTTATTACCTCTGAGTCAGAGCAGCGATCATGGAAGAGAGAACACAGACAGACAGCGCTGGAAGCTGCTAATGCTCATCAGTAAATCAGTGGAAAATAAATAGAAATCATGATTCTGTCTGAGCTATGCATTTCAAAACGAACACGCACTAGTGTAAATGTAGCCTAACAGATGTGTAAACTTGAAAATTTTTGAATGATCCCCAGCCCTATCTTTTACTCATCTTCATGTTGTTCCAAACCCATAACCCATAAACCCAGACTTTTTTTCTTCTGCAGAGAATATTTTGAAGAATGTTGGTAACCAAATTGTGATCATCATTAATAAATAAAATTATATATATATATATATATATATATAAGAAATTCAGGTTTGGAACAACATGAGGTTAGGTAAATTCATTTTTGGGTTAATAAAGTGACATTCATGTATTCAAGTGAACAGTTTTTGCATTGTAACAGTAGTTTTTTTTTATGTACATTTGAAATGGCTGAATAATTTTCCCTGGTGGTACTTTTTTGCCTACTCTTAATGCCCACCTCACAAAGCCACTGGATCATACTAGTTATGATGCACACACGACATGTTATTGAGCTTCCTGAGCAAATGTATTCTAGGAGGTGTGAGAATCAATGTGCGGCCTGTCATCTCACTGCCACAAAGTCTCATCAATCAGCACAGATGTGACCGTCATCTCAGGTAACACTTTTACTTTGACCTTTGGATCTGTCAGAGTCAGTCATTGTCAACTAGAAAAGGGTCATATAAGGCTAAAATTATTGCAACAAAAATGCATGACTGCAAAGTTGGTATATAAGCACATTTTATGAACAGTTTATTCGATAGTTTCCCTTGGCAATATTAGTGATTTAATGTAAATCCATTCCATTATACAGTACTGCTCAAAAGTTGGTCATTTTTTTAAAGTTTTTTTTTTTAAACCGTAATATTGTGAAATATTTGAATACTTGAATACGTTTTAAAATGAAGTTTATTCCTATGCTGCAAAGCTGAATTTTCAGCAGCCATTAATTCTGTGTCACATGATCCTTCAGAAATCATTCTAATATACCGATTTGGTGCTCAAGAAACATTTCTTATTATTATCAATGTTAAAAACAGTTGCACTCCAGACTTTTTTTCTTCTGCAGAGAATATTTTGAAGAATGTTGGTAACCAAATTGTGATCATCATTAATAAATAAAATTATATATATATATATATATATATATAAGAAATTCAGGTTTGGAACAACATGAGGTTAGGTAAATTCATTTTTGGGTTAATAAAGTGACATTCATGTATTCAAGTGAACAGTTTTTGCATTGTAACAGTAGTTTTTTTTTATGTACATTTGAAATGGCTGAATAATTTTCCCTGGTGGTACTTTTTTGCCTACTCTTAATGCCCACCTCACAAAGCCACTGGATCATACTAGTTATGATGCACACACGACATGTTATTGAGCTTCCTGAGCAAATGTATTCTAGGAGGTGTGAGAATCAATGTGCGGCCTGTCATCTCACTGCCACAAAGTCTCATCAATCAGCACAGATGTGACCGTCATCTCAGGTAACACTTTTACTTTGACCTTTGGATCTGTCAGAGTCAGTCATTGTCAACTAGAAAAGGGTCATATAAGGCTAAAATTATTGCAACAAAAATGCATGACTGCAAAGTTGGTATATAAGCACATTTTATGAACAGTTTATTCGATAGTTTCCCTTGGCAATATTAGTGATTTAATGTAAATCCATTCCATTATACAGTACTGCTCAAAAGTTGGTCATTTTTTTAAAGTTTTTTTTTTTAAACCGTAATATTGTGAAATATTTGAATACTTGAATACGTTTTAAAATGAAGTTTATTCCTATGCTGCAAAGCTGAATTTTCAGCAGCCATTAATTCTGTGTCACATGATCCTTCAGAAATCATTCTAATATACCGATTTGGTGCTCAAGAAACATTTCTTATTATTATCAATGTTAAAAACAGTTGCACTGCTTAATATTTTTATGGAAACATTGTTTTTTCAAGTTCAAAAGTACAGCATTTTTTAAATATCTTTTTTTTGTAGCATTTGTAACATTCTTTCCAAAAAAAATTAAAAATCTTACTGACCCCAAACTTTTGAACGGTAGTGAATATTGTATCATACATATAACACAGCAAGTATTTAGGGTACTATTCTTCGTCCTGATCATTAAAGTACCTCCGTGGGTCTCTTAAAATAAAGTTAAACTTCTTTGTAGCATGAAATAAAGATGAAATATGTCCATGTTTGGTCCAAGCACTATACTTTTGGTGTTTTGAGACCCTGCGTGCTTAGAATTACAGTACATACACTTGTGTGGCAACTGAACTGAAGAGCCCCTTTGGCTCAGCGGTCCCATAGAAAAGTACTGTTGGCCAAGTCAAACACGCGCTCCGTATCCCCCAGCTGCAGGAAGGGTTTGAGAATAGAGCAGACAGCATGTGAAACAGCTCTTTAGTGGGCTCTTCGGAAACCTTTCTGACATTATGGTGTCAAGAGGGAGCAAAACGGCGAGAATTTGAAGACAGAGAGGGTTTTCACACCCGCTAAGTGTTTGGTTCTATTATGAGCACTTGTGTTCTGTGAGTTGTCAGTGAGTTCAGATTCAGTGGGAAATTAACTGGTTCTGCTCCATCGGCCTTTAAAATAGCATAACAAGAAACGACTGAAGGAAAAGGAATAGAGATAATGAATATACAGGTTCCTGTGTGGTTTCCCTTGTAGCACGATCATTTGGAAACATTTCTGGACTAAGGACAAAAAAAAGAAGAAAGTGTGATTCACAATATGGAAGAAATGAATCGATTTGATTGATTCTGGTTCTGGAAATTGATTCCGGTTCATTATGACATTATATTTTATTGCACTGGTCTTCGGTTGCATTGCATTTCAACATAACACTCTTACGGCCAATTCAAATCGACAGACACAGACCAGCATCGACAATGGAAGCAAAATTATGATACCATTGTTGTCACATTTTATTTCTTTTCTTTCT
The DNA here is from genome assembly GCF_001515625.1 of Sinocyclocheilus rhinocerous. Lineage (NCBI taxonomy): Eukaryota > Metazoa > Chordata > Actinopteri > Cypriniformes > Cyprinidae > Sinocyclocheilus > Sinocyclocheilus rhinocerous. The sequence goes on from NW_015641018.1 coordinate 837,514, forward strand.
TTTTCCCCCTTATACATGTTCTTGAAACATATGGAAATTTCAATCTTTTCCTCCTTTTCCTCCATTCCTTCTCCCATTTTTCTGAAGGTATTGATGGAGGAACTGGGCCAGCATGTTGCATTTGTCATGTTCAACAAATTAACAATGCTGTATATCATAAAAATAATATTGATATATCTGTTCTTAAGTGTACATTGTGTTTTGCAGTGGGAAAAAATGATTGAATTTTATGCCTACTCATGCTTTCTATTTCATTCTGTTGAGCGCCTTCCACCAGCATTTAATACCACATTATTAAGTTTTGATAGATTTATGCTTCCAGTTAGACTTTGTGTTGTGTCTATGCTAGATGAACAAGTAGAATTTTTACTGCCAATTTTGCACATTCTTGCTTTTTTTTTTACATGATTGAATTTCACAACAAGAAGAGGTATGTTTGATTTTACATAGAGCAGAGCAATAAAATAAATTGCATGGTTAATATGCAAGAATATGAATTTTAATACAGTGAAATGGCTGTTCAATTCCAGAGAAAGAATTCTGGGATCCATTTTCTCATTAGATGCTTATGCAATGGTGATCTCATATTGCTGCAGTCCACACAGCTGCTAGATGTTGTAGCATCTGTTTTCTGTACTCATATATTGCCTTCCACAAGGCATATGCAATGCAGTGTTAAGCCAGGAACACTGGCACAACAAATGTAGCATAAAACGCAATTGTCTGTCTATGCATCACAGACAGAATGGGGAAAGAGAAATGAGAGAGAGAAGGAGGGACAGATAGAGTCATCTTCATTCAGAAGGCAATCAGCAACATTGTAATGGCAGATTAGAGTGTATCATTTTTTATTTCTGTTGTCTGCAGTGTTCCTTTGTGACTTTTGCCCATTTCCTCAGCTAAAAATAGCCCTGCTGAGCACACACTTCAAGTCTGCCGGTGAGTACGCTGGAGGTCTCGCTCTTCCTCTCCCTCCGTTCTTTTCCTTTTATTTCAGACCAACCCCCACCCTCATGATATAATCACATGCAGCAGGGGCTCTCAACCTTTTTGGGTCCACAAAACATTTTTTGTTGGATCTCACAGAGGCATGGATTTCATGCCTGTCTCAGTGACTTTTTTCCCCATACAGTGGAAGTCAATGGTAACTGGTCCCCAACATTATAAAATGTACAAAAAGGTGCAAAAGATGTCACTGGGGTCAGGTACACCTTTGTACCTAATTTACCCCTAAAGGATGCATATTGGTACCTTAAAGGTGCATATTAGTACCTGAACGGTACATATTTGTACCTTTTGAAAAGTACTGCCTTTTCTGAAAGCGTAAATGATGACAGAATTTCTATTTTTGAACGACCTATCCCTTTAAGAATATCATCATATTTGGTCAAATCATTTGAGTGGGTTTGTGTGTCATACTGCAGCTTATCAAAGTCCAGCAAAATGTAGTTAAAAGCATTCATGTCATCTTTTTGGCTCGTTAACCGAAATTAAGTGCAAACTAGTGCTAATATACCTTCTTTTTGTCTAATATTTTATATATATAATTTAAAGGGGTCATATGATGCTGCTAAAAAGAACATTATTTTGTGTATTTGGTGTAATGAAACTTGCGGTTTAAAGTAAAAAAAAACACATTATTTTCCACATACTGTACATTATTGTTTCTCCTCTATGCCCCGCCTTTTTGAAACGCGTCGATTTTTACAAAACTCATCGGTCTGAAAAAGCGAGGTGTGCTGAGATTGGCCAGCTATTCAGTGCGTTGTGATTGGCCGAATACCTCAAGCGTGAGACGGAAATGTTACGCCCCTCACCATACTGTGTTGATGCCGTGTCCGAGACTAGGGCTGCACGATAAATCGCATGCGATATTTAACGCGCATCTTGTCAGTAATTTTTTTTTCTCATTTTGTCTCTCATAGTTGAGGTATACCTATGATGAAAATTACAGGCCTCTCTCATCTTTTTAAGTGGGAGAACTTGCACAATTGGTGGCTGACTAAATACTTTTTTGCCCCACTGTATGTGGGGGCGTGTTCGAACGAGCCGTTTTAGGTAGGTGTGGCTAACTCTTAACTTTTATAAAGAATATCTCTTTGGATTTGAGACTTTAGTCTTTGCAACTTTACAGATCTTCTTTATGCACCAAGAGCTTGTAACACTCTAAAGAGAAAGGAAAAAATGAAATCGCATCATATGACCCCTTTAAAAAATTTAGACAAACAAGACAGCAACTGTCTATTTTTCAAGTGCCAGTTCCTAGAAACATGGATCATTTTCTTGTTTTTTTTTTCTTTGTGAAATTTAACCAACCAAGGATGAATGGAAGGACTGTTACAGCATTTTTTATGTTCTGTGTGGTCATAAAATCCACATAACTGCAAATTACAGCCTATTCTGTTTAAGAACATAAAAATAAAACTCAAATGAAACTTCTGATTCTGTAACCCTTGGCTTCTCTTACACAATGTATAACCTTTCTCAGCTATTTTAGGTGAATAAAGTTTGCGGTCAAACCCACATTGTTATACACTTATTTACTGGTTTATATGTACAGAACTGAATCTCAGAGACTTTATAAAAGATTCATGCACTTTAATACATCTACTGTATCAAGTGTGAAGCTCAGTTTATCGCTGGAGGTTGCCAGGTCGCTGTACTGCTAGCTGCTAGTAGGCATTCAGAATTTAGTGCCCTAACATTATTGGTGTGCTGCCCATAGCGCTTGAAACTGCCAGGGATGGCAAATTTCCCATAAAATTTTATTATTACAATATCTAGCATTAATTAGAAAACAGAAGATTTAGAGGGGAGTTTATTGAGGGGAAAACTCTGTGTTCCCTATTCTAAAGTGTTACCCTTCACATTATTGAGGAAGAGTTGCTTTTGCAGACTTCTGATGTACTTGAGACTTTAGTGGACTCCAGACGATGTGTGTTTGTGCTCACAGGGGCCTCTTCCTGTTGTCATGTCAGCAGACATCTGAGAAGGACCACATTTCATGCTGACTCCACTCCAAGTTGCAGAGCGGTAAATCAGCACAATCTGTCTCCATTTGAAATTCATTGCCAGTAATATGTACAGTTATAGTAAATCTAGAGCTCTCATTTGAGTGCTTTCATTATACAGCTCTTCTTTCAGTCACTAACAGTATACTGGAAGAGAGGAGGTGACATCACACAGATAGGAAAATAGTGCTTTATGATTTTGGCCATCATTTTGCCATCTGGGACAAATTTGGGGAATTGTAAATGATTTCTGTCATCATTGGGCCAAATCGACAGTCTTGGATCTGCTGTAGCTCCCAATTCCGATTGATTTCAATGGGGTTGACGTTTCTTTACTCGTTACAAGATTCATGATCCATTTTTGGTCGATCTATTCCTTTAAGTCAAGACACTGTAATCTCAGTCTCACATTCTGTATGTCATGTGCTTGATGGTGGGTCTGGGACATAAAAGTATTTCAGACGTGAATGGCGTGTCCCCCTTCTTCTCATCTCTGTTTCTCTCTCCCCGTTTTGCTCTCTGAATTTCAGTGTTGTGTTACAAATATCGATCTCTCGTGCCATTGCGATTGATTTTTTCTGCTCTCAGCATTCAGTTAGCTTGAAGCTGCCGTGACCTCCATGCCAAGGTCACTTCTGATCACTGCCTCAGATACACGTAAAGAGAGACAATGTTTTGTATCTATTTTGGAATGAATGTATCTTTATTTTTCAGCACTACATTGTAAAATGTTCGGAATGTACTGAAAATGAATGTAAAATTATTATTAAATCAAAACTTTTTGAAAACATTAAGTTTGAAAGCGTCATTACAGTGTAAATTGATGGACATATGGACATACAGAATCTGAAACAGAAAACGAATAAATACAGTAATATTCCCTCCTCACTTCGGAAACTGTGGGCTTCTACACAGACTTCCGCACACGTCAACAAATATTCCGCATGACGCGGGAAGGGCGTGGTCTCAAAATTAAAGGTGAATGATGCAACATAACGCCAGCAGGGGTCACTCATACCTCATTAAATAAATAACAAACAGTTAATTCTGCTGAAATGCATAATAGATTGAACGGGTTTGATGCAATATTTTAGATTATGTTGCAAAGGGTGGTTGCTAAGGGTGCTGCGCAGTGAACCGTTGGGTGAAGCGGTCATACCCGTGCTTTATCGTAAATACATTCATTTAGTAAAATAGTTATAAAACTGGCCTTAAGTAAAAATGCCCCTGGAAATCAAGGGCAAGTATTGCCCATTAACAGAAAAGTTATATGATTCAAAGAAACTAACTCATTACTTGAGCATTTTTTACTCTTTACTCTTACTCAAGAAAATATTAAGATTATTACTTTAACTTAAGTAATTATTTCTATAATTACTTGTACTTTTACTTGAGTACAGTTTTTCGATACGCTACCCAAGAAGAGAACTCTCTGCCAGCTTATCCCAGCCATTTTGAGAGTCAATTATTTTGTCTATAAAGGAAGACATTTGTCAACGTTCACTTTTTTAGGTCGATGACAGGCCATTTTGGCTTCTAAATTGCAGGTCTCCTCCAACGGCTAAATATCAAGCCACTTCCACATCACCACAAAATGTATGTTCTAGGATATTTTTGGAGTGCGGCCCCAAAGTACAGAGCTAAGCTTTTAGGACAGGGCCGTAAATGGGGAAGGTAAGAATAGATCCGCCAAAGATAAATCCATTTTGTCTTCAACCATGTCTTCTCTAAAATGGAAATACTTTTGTGTCTGCAAAATGATGTTATTCTTATCTTCATATAACACATGAAATATTCTATGCACAGAGAGAAATCTGTGTATATTCGCCCCTATACAAATTCTTGTTTATGACATCACTACTTGTGGGCGGGGCTACAAATGTGTAAGGCCCAAATGATGATTGATAATTGTGGTGTTGTTGTTGTTGTTGTTTGTTTTTTTGTTTTTTTTTAGAACAGAACCTTTTATTTGGTTAAAAAAATGCCTTTTAGATTAAAGGATCCTTTGAAAACAGCAACATTTTACTGATTAAGAACTGTGACTCACACCGTTTACCATTATTATACAAAGAGAAAATCTAATCTTTGCTTTAAAAAAAATCTGGTCCAAATATGACAATCTGCTTGGCATGATAGAACTGCAATAAGAGCAGACATTTTTTGCTTGCTCTGTCTGTCTGTTTTGCATTCAGAGTGGTCTGCTTTATTCATGCAAACAGCAACAAGCAAATTACTTTAAAATGTGCTGAAATTTATTTTAGGCCACACCTGACACATTTTTGTAGCTTTTTAGAGCAGCGGGGCTTCAGTTTCAATTCAAAGCAGCTCAGGTCTTCTGTGGTTTCAGTGCTGATCTGTTCTCAGACGTTATGTAGTGTATTTAGACTTTGAACAAATCCCTGAATAGTATAATGGGGGTGTTTTATTGTGGTGGTGCGTGAAACCTGGGCTGTTATACAGTGTTTTAGACATTAAGGCTACTATAATCAAAGCAGCTGTTTTGGTCTTTACCATCTGTCCACTGAAAATAAGAAGGGAGAGATTTATGTTTGTCTTTTAAAAGGTTAATCATCTCATCTCTAATGCTCATCCACCACATTACAGCACTTTACTCTTCAGTGTAAGCCAATTATCTGCTTACAGGTAATATGATCAACCTTTGCCCTGCTAAAAGTGTGTGTGAGTAATGTTTTGTTTGTGTGTGTGTGTGTGTGGGGGGGGGGGTTGTTCTCTTTTCCTCATGATGAGCTCATGAAGTATTCATGCTCAGCACTGTTCTAATTCAGTTCTCTTTCGCTCCTGTGGTGGACAGTGGACAGTGGACAGTTCGATATCTCCTCTCATCCATCTCAGTGTCGTACGTCTGAATTGCTCTTATTTCACAGCGACTCTCACTCTCACGGGTACAAATCAATGTGATTAAAATAATCTCTCGAAATGTCATGAGTTTCACTTTTGGGTTGGTCTGAAGAATGGTAAAAGCCATTTCTTCATATTCTTAACCTAAGATCTGATATAGAAGTAGTTGATATACCCAGTCTTACTATTTATTAAGGCTACTGTAAACAAAGCAGAATTGCCAATTGGTAGTGTCCTTGATCCCAATATTTTGGTTTAGGTACAGTTGCAGACTCTGGTAACTATACTGATACTACCCTAAATCAATACCTTAGACAACAAATAAACTATATATATATATATATATATATATATATACATATATGGTGCTAAGTTATAATAAATTTTTCAGCTCATTTTGGGATTTATGGTATTATTTTTTCATGGCAAAGTTGTTGTAAAATATAAATTTACACAGAAAAGGTCAATAAGTCATTTTTCATTTCCCAAACTGAAATCATGTTCACATGCATATTGTTTAGATCTTGTGGCTGTACTATTAAATATACCATTTGCGTCCATTGCAAGTCCCACACTTTAACCCATGTTTTTGCTTTTGTTAAGAAAAGAATGGAAATTTACTGTCACGGTAATCAACATTATTCCACAAATGCTGCCGACTGAGTTTAACTTGTGTTGAATCTGGAACATGCCTTTTAACACGAAGAGAAATTGGATTGAAAATGCCACAGTTCCCGTTCATTCCTCTAATATGCAGCCAAAACAAATAAAAAGCCTCTTCCTCCCTGAATCCGCCTCTCACTTTAATGGCTCATAGAAGAAGCTTGTATAAAAAGCACACATCTCACGGTGACCTGAATTACAAGCGCTTCGTACATTGCCTGTGCCATTTCACACAAAAAGCCTATCAGCAGCACTTAGAAAGGAAGAGGGGACTTATAGAACTATCTGACATATTTATGTAAGCATCCAATGGACGGTCATGCTGCATGCACAATACTGGCAAGCCAAGGTCCCAGCCTATAGAGACAGAGTGCCCTCAGATAACCTCCACATAGTCACAATTCATTATTCACCCTCACTGAGCACAAAGAGCTCATTCTTTCTCCCCTCCCCTCTCTCACTCTCTCTCTCGCTCTCTCTCTCTCTCTCTCTGTTGTGCTCTTTCTTTTCCTTTACTCCTTTGCTCTGTTGTTTGCTGTTTATCCTTCCTCCCCCTTAGTAACAGTTGCTACCTTGTGTATTTGAAAGCTCTGTCTCTTCCTGCTGTGTTGGTCATAATCATTCTAAGTGGTCTTTCTCTGCCAAGTAATATCCATCGCCAGGGGCTTAAACTTAAGTGTTGCGTAAAATACAGGAATCAAGCCAAGATGTCAACAGTGAGTTTTCTTACAGTAAATCTCCATATAGCAGTGCTAAAATTCAGAACATAAGAATTGGCTCCCTTTCAGTTCATAAGTTTGAATCAGAATTCCATTTTTTACACCCCGCAGGAAGTTGAATTGGAATGACAGGAAGAGAAATGTACTGTATTGCAATTCGAAGAAATTTAAGAAAGTCACTCCACAGAGGAATTTCATTAGTCACCTTCTGGCTCATTGAAAAACATGCCTCTATAAAAAATGACCGTGAATTTAACGGTAAAAGACTGTAAAAATGGAATGAAATTACGGTATTTTACTGTAAATTTCAGTTAAAACCGTAAAACCTAAAACGTTGCTACCGTATTTTTTACGGTAAAATTCCGGCAACCATAGCTGCCAGTTTTTTACCGTAAAGTTTACGGAATTTTTTTTACAGTGTACCTTTTTTGAAGAAGTCCAAAAATGTACCTATACATGCAATTCACTGCAGTTTCCAGCTGAAATCAACACTAAGAGGCAGTAAAACACCAACAACTTTTTTTTCCTTTTCACACAAATTATGATTACAGCGCAGATTATCAATGAATAAAGACTTATTTTCACATGGTTCCTTGCACAATACTATGACCTCAAAACACTTTTACCGTAGTGCATGATTTGTAAACTAGTACACTTTTATGTTTGCATCAAATTGCATTCCATATAAATGGCTTTTCTGACAAAAGTAAACTTGCTCGGTAGCTCACCCGATACAGATGCAGACGCTCTGTTACAAGTCCTGTGAATTGCGAGTCACGATAAAAGCGACTTGTAGAAGCAAATTGAAATCCCATGGAAATGTTATCGATTAGGTTTAGTGTAAGGTGGTACATTATTTTCAAACGCATTCAACTTTTAACGCCGGACATTTCATTTCCAAAGTGGTGCAATACATACAACTGCCAGTGAATACAGAAAATATATAATATTGTATGTGTATGTGTGTTGCTCACATCATTGAAGCTATATAAAATGTAAAATGAAATAAATAAAGGTATTAATTTCTGTTGCAAGCTCGGTTGAGATGTTTATACACTAGAGGTTAGTCTACTGTCGCATCTGTCGTGCGGCAGTGGTTAATTCGAATGATCTTATTGGTCAATTCAAACGTCTCTGGTTTTGCTGAGTCACATGCTTCAAAGAAAGGATAGAAGAAGGCTGTAACTCATTCTAATCTCTTTGTTTTGTTCCTGCTCCTCCTCTTCTTCTTCACCTGAACTTATTTATGACACTGTATTTTGAGACATGTGGCTTTTCTCAAGCTGCACTTTCGCCCTTGATCTATTTTCAGTTTTCTCTCAGGTAGTATTTCATATGCATACTGTTTTCACAAATGATTCGTATGTTATGACTTTGTCATCTGATTTGCAACTATTTCAAGTGTGTGACCTTTAAATACGGTCCAGTTGATAAAACCTCAGTTCTGTAGATTATGTAGAGATAAATGCCATTTGTTTTTGTTTTGTTTTTCAATATGGAATTAATGAAATAGTTCCAGCAAAATATGTTTAGTACTAATTTAACTCTAACCATTTTTTTCCCGTAACGATGAGATTGGTAATTAACAGCAAAACAATAACAGCATAGAAAATTCTTAAATCAGCGATATGAAGTGAAGAAAATCTAATCTTACTCTGAGACATGGAGCGTAACAGAGCAGTGGAGGGAGAGAGAGATTCTGCAGGTGTACGGAAAAAAATGTCTGCCAGGAAAAAGCGGAGTGTGGTTTGGACACATGCCGCAACTTTGTCACTGCAGCTGTTCTTGCTCAACGGAGGAGGAGTAAAATCCTTCTTAAAGGCACAGTGTGTGATTAGTCCGAATGTTTTCATTTGCACCAGATGTGATCGTCTCACAAGATAATACCTTTAGATAAGTCATAATCTTTCTTCAGCCATAATTTTGTAAGTTTGGAAATAATAAAGGAGCAAACAAACCATTTACAGGCTCTGGATATGCTTCCACGTGTAACTGACCATCAGCGTTAATTGGCAAGAAGTATATACATATGAATTCAAAAGGGAGAGGTGAGAATTCACCAACAGCTTCCCAGGAAAACAAATCAAGAGTTTAGAATCACAGTATGCCTCATTGCGGAGACATTTAATGACCTAATATTGATGTAGCTCCGGAAATTACAGAGACGAGAGTCCCTGATGTGTTTTGTTGGACTTTACTTTGAATCACACTACAGCAGAACCATTGTGACATGTGCTGTGGTCTTGTCGGACCCGCTCTTATTATTAGCTGCCGGTTGTTTTGTGGCTATTTGGGTCTAGACAATGGAATGGGCCCCCGAGGGGAAATAAATGCTGACTCACACCATCCTTGTTAGCGTGTAGGGACACAGGCAGTGCCCAAATCTCTCTCCATCCATCACCCGCTCAGTGATTCCATAATGACCTGCTTTACCGCCTCTGTAAGGTCTGAGGAGCCATGGTCAATGTTGACTCAATGTTGATGATGAAATCTGCAGTCAATGGTTGCCTGATGCTTGCAGTATTTAAATGGCATTAGCTGGGGAAACCCCTCTCAGGATACTGGCTGTGTGTTTATTGGTGTACTGTATGTGAAGGCAACTAATGTCAATAATGGCATTAGATATCAAGGTGTTGTATGTAATATAGACATTGATAAAAGTCAACGGCCATTGGTGTTTTAGCTGATAGGTTTATAGTGTTATTTAATTACACGACTATTTTGAATCTATGAATAAACACTGTCACGATGTGACTAGTGTGAACGTCAACCTGTTGTGTGGTGCAACAAAACTAATCAGAACATTTGATTTTTAATATAGGCTATTTATGTGAAGCAGGATTTCGGACCAGTAAGATTTGACAGTGGGCGTTGCATGATGCTGCAGAAATAGACACCAAGAAATCAAACGAAATGTCCTTTAAATAATCAGGGTTATTATTGTAATCTAAATGAAACTAAGCTAAACTAAAAAAAAAATGTTACTTGAAATAAAATAAACTTTAGCTGAAAATATGTATAAAAATTATTGTATTTGTTAAAATTTGTACTATTTTTCTTTCATTTTTATTTTACATTAAGCGCTAAAATGCTAAAACTAAAACTGAAATACAATTAATAAAAACTTCATCAACATAGTTTTACAAAAAAGAGTAAAAATGACAAAAACACACAACAAAATTGCCAAAACACTAAATCAATTTTAAAAGAAAATGGAAAATATAAAAACTAATCCAAAATATTAATACAACTTTTAATAGGATCTATATGATACTAACATTACGCTGTCTTTATTATTATTATTGATAATATATTTTACAATTTTGAGAATTTCAATTTTGTGTGGCAGCATTATAAAACAGTAGATATATTTATGCAAAAAACAAGTAAAACTAAAAAGCAACATTTATATTTAATGTAGGCCTATATTTATATTTATTTATATTTTAACTCATTTAGAAGAAATGCAATATTTATTAAAAACCCTTTTTGAATTTAAGTGAATTCTGCAGAAAAGATATAAATTCTTCGCAAGGCTTGAAATAAACCAATGAATCATTTTCCACTATATTTTGTTATTTAATTCCCAACATTTCTTACAAATAAGCAATCTTAAATTTCCAGTTGTCAGTTTAATAAATGATGAATAAATGTAAACAAAGCATTTGGTAATATTGTTTTGTGTTGGCGCTGTCCTGTTAGTGGTTATATTGGGATGTGTGAGACGTGTTAATGGAGAGAACTGGCTTCTGCATCGACTCATCTTTCATGTAACGAAAAGTTGTTATGGTTTCCATGGCAACTGTTTATTTTGCTTCATAAATTAGGAGACTAGCTAATGTATAAGATCCGGAAGGGCTGCTACTACACTATTAAAGCATATGAGAAAGTGATAAATCAAACATCAATAGACTGATCCTAGAGTTAACACACAAAACAACAATCAGACTGTTGCTGACACTACAGTGTTTCGAACCGTTTGGTTATTTTGAGGCAGGGTTCGACTGAACAGGCACGCATGTGTACGTGTTTAGAATAAGCAGCCCGCACAGATGGACGAGCGGTATGCGTTTTAGGAAGCACTCAAACATCACAGCGATCACATGCTGCACAGCCACATTAAGCAGGCTTAGCTGAATGTAGGTGAAAGGGCTTTCTCTCTCTCTCTCGCTTCCCGAAGCAGCTCTCCGCAGAGGAAGGAAAGAGTGGGGGAGGGGACCTTGTGGTATTCTGAGGAAAAGCGGGAAGAAAAGATCATGGCGATTTTAGTTCTTACTGAAGGCAACTTGACAGGTTTGTCTGCACAAGGTTGAGTCACGACGCACGGCCCACATGTGCTCCCAACAAAGGAAATCACTCTTTCAGGAATCCCCACACATAAAACGGCAAAGTAAAATGTCACACCGTTAATGTCAGACTACTTTTTATGTAAGGAACAAGCCCTGACAGAACGAGGAAGAAGATTTTGCGTCATCCGAGAGCTTGCCGATTAAAATCCACCCTTGGGTTGCGTAAACGGGAATGAATCCTGGATTGCCTGTGGCTGCGATAGCAATGTAATCGATCAAACATTTGTGTTGTCTGTAACAGATCGTGACACCACAATCAAGAATGTTTATCTGTGTTGATCATAATGCAAACATTCCTCATGATTAATGACTGTCTACAACAGGGGTTCTCAAAGTCTACATTCAAAGGTCCAAATCTGAATTTTTATCAGTGTCAAAGGTCCGGACTGGAACAACTGGTTATTACAAAACTTGTTTTTAATAAACATACATAACATGCATAACAAATAAACATTATTTTTTTTTGAAAAAATAAAGTGCAAAAGTGGCAAAACAATTAATTTAAGTGTCAGCAATAGAGGTCGACCGATAAGGGTTTTTCTCTGGCCGATGCCGATATTTAGACATCAGGGCAGCCGATGGCCGATTCATTCAAATTAATTCTCTGCCAGCAGGAGGCGCTGTTGGAGCCGAGATATAGCGGTTTCCCAGGTAACGGCTGTAATCAAATACAAAAACGAAAGACTAAATGAAAATGACATCAAAGCTTTTCTGAAGATGGTCGGTTCTTTTCAATTATACATTCACATAAAAACACCAGCGCTGCATTTTAATTTTGAAACGTGCCGTGCTCAGTTTATTCAACGTCCAAACTTTGAGAAGCACTGGTCTGCAATGTCCTGAAGTACTGCGCTTTTTTTTCTCCACCCTTTTCCGTGAAGCATCAAGCATCATATTAAAGGGGTCATATGATGCGATTTCAAGTTTTCCTTTCTCTTTGGAGTAATATAGCATCATATGACCCCTTTAAAATAATTGAAGCCGAATCCTTTCTTTGTAATTGAACTTTTTGTATTAAGTTTCGTAAATTTATGACGTCATTATGCGTGTGTGTCGCTAATTTGCTATAATTAAACGTCATTATACATATGTTATTAACATGTAAAAATTCTAGAATATTTAAAATTTTAAGTAAAGGCCCGTTCATACCCAGAACGATAACTATAACAATAACTGTAACGACACAGAGGAACAATATTGTTGAAATCACTTCCCGAACTATTTGTTTCCAGCTGATAAACAATAAAAACATTATAGCCAATTAGAATCCACCTGACTTTAAAGAGCTGGAGCACGTAAAGTGGCAGGCGACATAACAACAGCGTACACTCATAATATGCTCATAATGTAATAACAATGTGTGGATGCTAATATAGTCATTGTTATAATTGTCTTTAAAGTTATCGAGAATATAGTTTATAGAATGTTTAAAACTGACAAAAATGATATGATGAAATACTAAATGTAAAGAATATTTTGTTAAAAGACAAAACTAAAACTGTGTAAACACTAATCTTTCACTGTTGTATTGAGATTTTTCAGCTTCTTTGACTAGGGGCAGTAACATTTAACATTGCACTGTGAAATGTTACGGGCAAAATCCAGTCATCCGTGCAATCAGGAGTTTCTCAAAGATTTCGTTCATTTTCAAGTTGGTCACGTGAATTCGCCTGGCTAACCAACAGATGGCTGATGGTGACTTCTATGTGAGCTGTGCTTTATACATTGCTATGCTATAGGGGTTGAACGACTTCTGATTTTTTGAAGTCGACTTTTATGTGATGAAAGTCGAGTCGAAGTCGACTAGTCGCTGATGACGTCATTAATGAACAAATAAGTCTGGAGCTGAGATAAACACCTTGTGCACAGCTATGGCATATGACACAGCGCTGCCCACATGGCTGTTGCTCCTATAACAGCTTTTTTATCAGTTCTTTTGTTTTTGGGTCGTTATATTTCTCACAGATTTCTGCTCGTTCTAAATCGGATACAGATAAAGTAGTAAACTAAAGATTACATTAATATGAATGCATTAGTGAGAGCGATTGCGCGTGTGAATTAATTCTACCTGGCAGCCTCTCTCTACTTGTAGTGAAGCTGTGGAATTTAGTTATTAAGAAATATATGCTTGAACTTTTCAGTTTCTAAGCTATTTTACTGAGAAATCACAGAACAGTGTTGACAATACATTTCCGCGCTGAATGACTCTGTGTGCGTGATGTACGAGCTACTGTCTGAAGCCTATGTGTGTGCGTTACAGTGCAGCAGCGCATTAGATTAGAACGGCGATTAACTTACCTGTACAATAAGCTGTTTAAAACGTGCATTCTCCCATTCAATTTCGAGCATCCAGTAATATAATCTTCTGTGGTTTATGCATTTATTTGTCATTTGAACTGTTTGGAAACGGAGCGTAAATGTGGAAGTCCTTCAAAGATTTTTTATCCTGTTGCGCCCTCTATAGGACCAGCGACTAGTCGACGTCAAACTTAAAGCGTCATGGCAGAGCATTGAAGTCGACTAGTCGATTAGTCGGTGCAACCCCTACTATGCTATTAACTGTAGTCAATCAACCTTTCTTTCGCTGACATTTCGCTAGCAAGTGCACCTTTAGTGTCGCCACCTAAAGGACCCGCCAATTAGTGCACTCAATTCCATGCATATCTTGTTGATGACAATTTATGTAGCAGCCCATAATTCTCTATACTTTTACACCTCTTTACAGCAGTTAAGATCACCAAGTGCCATTTGCTCAGTAGAGCTAAAATCAGTTTGGCTCCATCCTTCACTTCAGTCATTCATTATTGCCTTTCACTGACAGCATGTTTCAACAGGAACCAGTTTGAGACAGCACAAACATACCTGGCTTGTCATGTACTTCAATAGACTGGGCCACTTCACAGCTTTTCATTTAATGGATGTCCTGTCCACACTACTAGATGTGAGGGGAAAACATGCTTTTGTTCAGTCGCCTGCCAATTTTGATTGTTATTGTTGCATGCTGGGAGCTAATTAGTGTGTTTGGTTTTAGTTTTTTCCAGATTTGAGTGACATTTGGAAATGAACAATGAATGCTTTCTCTTTTCGCAAAACTTTCCTATGCTCCTGATTTTCATGAGAATGAATCATATTATTTAGAATGAGCTCTGACATTGTTGCTAAGGAAACCATGGCTCTGGTTTTGATTGGCTGAGCTGTATCTAGGCAGTGAGACAGTTCACATCATTGCTGCTCTTTACAACATCACGTAATGAGCAGAGTGCAGCACAGAGAGCCCAGCTCCTTTGATGTTTTCATTAGAATGTTTTGATGTTGTTGCTATTTGCTAACTTTCTTTTAATCACATATGGGACAGATATGTAAGAGTGGAGTTGGAATGATTTAATGCAGTGGTTTTATTTCAGGGCCTATACGGACCCTTTTCCCATTTCTGGCATTCTCAGAAGTGTAAGTCATGATAGTTGGGTAAATCTCTATAGTGATGAACGGAAACTACAACAAATATAATTTTTGTGGTCCCATTTGCCCCAATAGGAAAAAATAACATTACTATGACTTTCCATAAAAGGACAAAATATAGAGACTGATTACGTTGGTCAGAAGTGGGGAAAAGGTCAATTTTGCTGTTGCTTCTTCAGCCATTGAGAAACACTGGCGCAGCAATGTTAACCAGTTTTCTTTAATATATTTCCAAAGTAATGAAACGTATAGTAGTGTCATAAATGTACATTAATTAAATAAAAATATAAAAAACTGCTAGATTCCCAATGCTATGATGTTTACAATAACATGTTAACAGAACAGACAGGTCACGACCCACCAGTTGAGAACCACTGATACAAATATACAGCGCATGCAATCACCTCTCGATAAACATAATCCCTTTTCTATATTTACAGCATGGCCAAGAACAGTATATATGGATTTGTGGTTTCAACCAAGACTTTTCAGGGTACAGATCAGGGGATATTTCAGGACAGTCTTCACCTCACAACACCTCCAGGCTTTCATATCTCTGTCCAAACAGAGCATCCAAGTAGTCTAGCATTGACATATTATTTTTGCTCTGTAGAAAGATCTCAAGTCCTTGCTCAAGGCTGCAACGTCGGGATTCATAGACATAAGAGCTAAGAAGAACTGAAATAGCTTCTCATGTCAACTTCTGCTTGTGTAGAGTCTGTACATGGAGGAATACTAACCAGTATGGCTTTGTTTCTTCTGTAGGACACAAATAAGATACTTTGAAGAATGTTTGAACTGTTTTTGTCCATTGGCTTTCATTGTATGGACACAGAGACATTTCTTTAATATCTTCTTTTTGTGTTTTCAGCGTAGAAAGTCATACAGGTTTGGAGCAACACAAGCTTTAGTAAATGATGAAAGAATTGTTATTTTTGGGTAGACTATTCCTTTAATTCCAGTGAGTTTCTTTAAACAAGGAAAAACCTCTTGTCCAGCTGTGTCTCAATGAATATGAGTTAGTGAGTAAAGTTGCAGAGGAAACAGCACTCCCACTCTGAGGTACCTCACATCTTCTGCTCAGGGCCTCGCCGCAGATTCAGACGAATTTGAAGAGATGTTCTAACCCGTCCTCCATCCAGGTCTGGCAGCACACCCACGCTTTCTGTGGGCTGTCTGCGTGCATATTTATGCTCCAGTAATGCCTGAGAAGAAACATGAGTCACGAGAGGGGGAGAAAGAATACAAATGTGGCACGGTAGCCCACACTATCAGTCTTGTTATAAAACAGAATACAGTACTTTGGATTATTTCAGTATTTGCGTAGACTCTGAAGGCAGGGTTCACACAAAAAATTTCTCACCCTCATGTCATTTCAAACCTGTATGACCTTCCTTCTTCTGTGGAAAGCAAAATATGATATTTTGAAGAATACTGGTAACCAAACAGTTATTGACTTTCAATGGGCCAAAAAAAAAAAAACACTGAGGCATTTCTATTAGTGATGTAACAATTAACTCGACTCACGATGCAATACGATTCACGATTACACGATACGATTTTCTCACAATTTTTTTTTTTTTTCAAAATGAGACTTAAGACAAGTTATAAATGTAAAGGTGTCCTTTTATTATTTCTCAGACAAAAGGCTGCACATTTCTTTGTGAGATTTAAATAAGTCAAATAACAAAACTAAACTGAAATTTTAAAACAAGTCCCAAATCAAATAAATAATACAAATAAAAGAAATCACTTCATATAAACAAACTAAGGCTTTGTCTGTGCTCTTTCCATTTAAAATCAGAGGCAACTACTGGATTTTGATCACGATCCAAACAAATATGCTGCAGATTTACTGTAAATTAGATTGTATAATTAAGAAGTTTGCAGCAAAACCAGAATGGTTTGACTTTAGCTTTGTGAAACTATACAGCATAAAACACCTGAATAAAACAAAAACAGCAGACGGCTGAATAAGTTGCAAATTCACTCTCTGACAGCAGGTGGCGCTTATGGGACAGCAGAAATACAGCATTTCCTTGGTTACCTCTGTAAACAAAGCAGTGCTGCGCTTATAAACACTACTTTAATAGGCGTTATATGGAGGCAAGAAGAAAAGAAAATGCCATCTAAACTTTTCTAAAGACAGTCAGTTCCCTTCAGAGATGCATCTTTACATCCCTAATTTCTACAGAAGAAAGAATATCACACAGGTTGTTTAATAATAAAAGTTATTTCTTATAATCACTTCTATACGATATCTTGTTCCATTCCAGTAGTTTTGTCATTAAGATATATATTCAAATATTGATAAATGCAGAGGGTGTAGCAACCATGAAGCTTTATTTTACAGATCTCTGGAATACTTGAGTAGACTGGAATACATTTTAGTGTAAAAATTTACATTTTAAAAGAATGTCTAAAACAATTTTAAAGGGTTAGTTCACCCAAAAATGAAAATTAGCCTGTGTTTTACTCACCCTCGAGGCATCCTAGGAGGATATGACTTTCTTCTTTCAGGCAAATCCAATCGGAGTTATATTAAAAATTGTCCTGGCTCTTCCAAGCATTATCATTGCGTCTCACAAGTTTGTTTACAGGAGCAAAGGAAGCAAAGTTTCCTTACTTTAGCAAAGGAAAACCAGTCTCCTCTTGGCTTATATATCGAAATCCTCCGACATTTTTCTTTACAAATCCTCGGTTTGTACTTCTAATTCATGACCGGCATTTTGTTTTGTTCTCTCTCCGCATTCGTCACTAATCACGCTACTCTTCAACGGATTTCCCCTGCTTAGGGAGTAGGGAGCAATGGACACTGTGTAGGGACCATGTCAATCGGAACACAGTTCATGCACGGAGCTCACTTCTAACGAGATGATGATCTGAATCAGGTGTGTTAACAAAGAGAGACATGCAAACCATGCAGAGCGGGGGTACGCGAGGACTGGAATTGAGAACTGCTGTCCTACGTCATCCGCCAGAACGGCTTCCGCGTACGACAGATAGCGGAAGTGATAGAAAATAAATTTTTTCATTTGAAATATGGATATTTTTCTTACATAAACGCATGGATTCGCTACAGGAGGCCTTTATTCACACCCCGGAGCCGTGTGAGGCATGTTTTATTATGGATGCGCGCGCTTTATTTGACGTCTTGTGGACTGTTGAAATAAAACACCCACCCACTGCAATGATAACGCTTGGAAGTGCCAGGACAATTTTTTATATAACTCCGATTGGATTCGTCTGAAAGAAGAAAGTCATATACACCTAGGATGCCTCGAGGGTGAGTAAAACACAGGGGTTGAAACAACCCAGCATTTTTTAGAGTGTGAGTAAAACACAGGCTCATTTTTGGGTGAAATAACCCTTTAAAATCACAGTTAAATAAATAATGGCACATTGTGAAATAGAGTTTAAATAAAATCAAAATAATGAGAAATAAAGCCACAATTACCTTATTTTTTTACTCTAAGGAAGAAATGGCTTCTATTTAATTTGTCCATTTGCTTGTTTTACTTGTATGTAATGTAAACTCAGCCAACCAGACTCTCTGCTTCATATTAGGGTCCTTATCACCCTGTCAAAGTTTATTTTGCATTAATGACTAAACGAAAAAAGCTGTAATCCTACTAGTGCCTATTTACAATGTCATTAATATTCATGAGTGAAGGAGTTTTTTATATATATACTGTACCTCCTAGATCATAGGTGAATACATACTCAATATTAAGCAGCAACATATGGTTTTCAGGTTATTGTGCTGCAGACGGGTATTTAAAAGAAAGCAAAACTCTCTGAGAAAA
This sequence comes from Sinocyclocheilus rhinocerous, assembly GCF_001515625.1. Lineage (NCBI taxonomy): Eukaryota > Metazoa > Chordata > Actinopteri > Cypriniformes > Cyprinidae > Sinocyclocheilus > Sinocyclocheilus rhinocerous. The sequence continues at coordinate 856,380 of NW_015641018.1, forward strand.
TGTAAAGAATGAAGAGTAAAAAGAGAGAACCTTGCAGATATTGATGGTTTAGTCTCCAAATCGAATTCAACGAAAGAGACAAGATCCATCAGGAATCAATTCCTCACACCGGGCCTTCAGACAGAGGCTGTCAGCGGGCCACCTGGCAACCCTTAGCAGGAACTAAAAGAAGGTGACTTCCCTACGGATTTCTACCACCTTTAAAAGTGTGTGTATGTGAGTCTCAGACTTGTTCACAATCTCAAGGTCAAGGATGAGAGGCGTGTGTTTCCTCCCCCCACTGGTGAGTCAGCCTCCATTACACACACACACACACACACACACACACACACACACTTCCAGCAGGGTGACAGCGGCGTGTTTTGCTTTGCCAAAGCACTTAGTATGATGAGCCTTGCCAAACGCTTGTGTCTAAGTGCACCGAAAAACACAAGAGGATGTGCGCTGAGGCAATTCTTTTTCACCGTTTTACCATTGCCATCACATTTTCTCTTCCCTTTGCTTTGAATCTCATTTACACTTTCACTCTCACTTCACACCCAGACATTTTGTCCTCTATTTCCACAAGACACCTCATTGTGAGATCAAAAATAAGCAGCGCTCGCTGATCTTCATTAGATTTCACCCCAATATATTTTGATTCTGAGCGCCTGCTCTCATCTGATTAACCACGGTTCTGTGTTCCCACCTTCCAGTGGTCCGGAAAGATATCGTAGACTTGTTTTTCCAACAGAGTAACTGGGGAATGTGGGCTGCTGTTACTGTCTGACTTGATAGACTTTGTTCTCTGTTGTATAGGAAAATGTGCTGATAAGTCTATTTTCCTTTTCCCCCCCTTAAGACAATACTCCCATTGAAGCCTGCCAGTGAAGATCCATATCGTACATGGTTACTCAGAAAACAGAGCGTAATATTGCTGAAGGAAATGGCTGGGGAAGAGGTGGTGGTGGATGTAAAAACATTAGGGAGCGCAAAAACCTGCGTCTTATTCGGGAAACCACCCGCGCAACCCAAGGCGTGTATGTTTTCTATCGATCATAGCAGCAGTAATTCAACAAATGATGATCAAATGATGGGAAAAAGCATCGTGGCTGGCCATATATCTGGATTTGAGGTGTAGTGAACCAATTTTCAGCTGGATAATTGTTGATTAGGAGTCTATTCAGGTCTGGATCACAGAAGGCAAATAAACCAATATCTATGTGCTAACAAAATAACTGAAGAAAAACAATCAAGAAAGCACAGCTATTCAATTAAGCACTTTTTTTAAAAGTATACATCAAGTTCATTTTATTATGTAGCAAGTACATAACTAACATCAATGTACTATATTAGTATAGTTGTATAGTACTACTTGTATAGTAGTATATTTGTAGTAGTATACTTGTATACTATATCAATACTTATTGGATCTTTTAGTGTCTAAAAGTAGTATACTTTTAAGTGTACTTTACATGTAACAGTACATTTTAAGTTTACATCTTAAGTTTGTACATCTTATTTTGCATGGAAACTATACTGTGAACTTTATATATTTCTAGTGCACTAGTACACTATGAAGTAGGCCTATACTCTGTCAACTACTTGTTTTTAAGAGTTTTATACAGCAAATGTGTACTTAAGTGAACTTAATATCAGTCTTTTAGTTTACTATTTATATTTAGTTTTTTGCACTTTAATTAGAAAGGAACCTTAATCATGCAGTACATTTCTTAAGTCTGGATCAAAAGATTAAGTATATAGGCCAAATACACTTTTCTGTATACTTATCAGTGTAAGTCGTGTATACTTAAGCATACCCTAGTAAAAAAAAAGTATAGTTAAAATCTATTAACATATTTACTGACATATCGCTCGAGACTTATATAAAAATTATAATTAAACTTTATTTGGAGTTCTACTTCTGCACAGCGCATATTTCTTAATATTAAGCATAAAATGTGATTTAATGCCACTATTGATGAGGATTGTATGATCTTTGAATAATATTGGTCTTTAAATGCAAAATATTTAAAGTGTTCTTGAAGTATATAATAGTTCCACTTAGTTGGACTTCAGCACTACTTCTGCACAATTAAAGTACATTAAGTACAAAATTAGTTGTTCCAGTTTAGCAGACTTTAAGTATACCAGTTTAGTCTACTATAAGTACAATTGCAGGGTATTTTTATTAAGCACATAAATATGTAAATGTATTTGTAGTATACTTAGTATACTAGTATACTTAGTAACACTTCACTCACTTAGCATGAAATAAATGTAGGCCTATTTCAAATACATTTTAGTAGGCTAAATTTATTTTTCTCTAGGGTATATTCTGATAATAATGTAAAAAGTAGATTGAAAGTATAGCCTATTCTCTTATTTTTAGTTTAAATAAAACTTAAACTTTTTTCTTGTAAGGGCAGAATTTGAAATACAAATAATCTTTTCATGGATGGTGTAGCTGGTTTGCTTTCTAATGATGTAGAATTAAACATTTCACACATCTGAATCAAACTAGTGGAACTGACACTTTTATTTCAAGCATTTTATTTGTATATGAAAGCCAAACATGTCTGTTCTTAATAGGTTTCTCTTGGGAAACACTGTTTTATTAGCATTTCCAACACAAAGGACTTCGCTAAGTACCATTTCCAGAAAGTGTTTGCTAACTCAAAGCTTCGACGCTAATAGATTCAATTGCCTGAGCTAGCTATCAGTCACTCACACTGATTTATTTCCAGGATGAAGCTTGATCTCTCTGTAGAGACGAATGGGGCTAAAACCCTTCTAAGGAGGCTAACATAAAGGCCGACATATCAAAAACCTGTGTTTTGCCGGATTCGTTCCTAGCAGACACACTGTTTCATCTTCCTTCTTTTCAGCTTTTGGGAACTATGAGAGGAATTTGGGTGAGCGAGAAGCCTGCTGTACCTTAAGATGGAGGTTCCCCCGCCTTTTCTCCATCGGCAGCTTTAAAATATAGATGATGTATTACCGCTGCGAGCTCCCGGAGGCTGCCAAAACTAGCGCTAGCATGGGGGAGGGGAGACAGGGAAAAAACCTTGTGCTTTGAAGCTTAGCTCTGTGTATTCACTGTTCATCTCAGTAATGTACGGCTAAATGAGACGGTACAAAAACGATAACTAAATGGAGTCAAGCCCTTGGAGTCTGTGATATGGATGTTGTGTGAACCAGCTGCTTTATTGGCACAAAAACATCAGGGTGGATTGAGAATCCGGCAAGAACATGGGGGATTTTAATTTGCTTATTAAACTTAATTTGCAGAGCTTATCAGCTACTGCTGTACACTGTAAAATCATAATTAGATGACTGATATCAATGTCTTGCTTGTCTTATATGGTTTACTTGGTGGAATCGTCCTGTGCAATGCAATATAAATTAGCTTTTTACAGGCCAAGTGTGTAATGTATGTGCCACTAATGTAAACCAAATGAAAAAGTGAATATAATGACTGTTTTTCAAACTGGTTTCCAAGAGGTTCAAACTGCTTACTACACTGAGTGTTCACAGCTCTCTATGTAGCAGAAGGGGAGCTAAATGTGCTAACGCTAATAGCAACACATCAGGTACATTTAAATGATAATTTCTTGATATGTCAGCTTCAATGTAGTAAAAGAAAAAAAGTTCAGTGCTTCATTTATGACATCATTTATGGTGCAATGCTTTTCACAGCATTTAGTGCCTGGAAACTGGTTAAGACAAAGGATTTTGTACTAAAACTGGCGGAAATGTTTTGAGAATTCTCGGTTTACTTTTTTATTTATAGCCATCTCTGCATATTAAAGGGGTCATATGATGTTGCTAAAAAGAACATTATTCTTAACTTTTATAAAGAATATCTCTTTGGTCTTTTGACTTTAGTCTTTGCAACTTTACAGATCTTCTTTATGCACCAAGAGCTTGTAACACTTCAAAGAGAAAGGAAAAATTGAAATCGCATCATATGACCCCTTTAATGTAGTACACTACTGTTCAATTAGTTTGGGGTCAGTGTTTCTTTCTCTTTTTTGAAGAAATTAATACTTTTATTCAGCAAGGATGCAGTAAATTGGTCAAAAGTGATCGTAATAAGTACAAATAAGTACAGGCCTGGCGAGTGTAAGAGACTTAAAAGCAACAAAAAAAAAATCTTACAACCCCAAACATTTGAACAGTAGTGTACTGTATATAAATAAAGTATTTCTTTTAAAATAGAAATAAATTAAATCACATTTAACTTTCAAACAAGTCTATGTATTTGCTTTCTATAAGCTATTTGAGTAAAACTGAGCAGTTTGCACACACGGAATCATTTACTATACAGTGTTTGTGGTAACACACTATGGTTGAATGGAAATACTCTCATATCTTTAAATGTCAAAACTGTCTCTGGGTTTTTGTTTTAAGAAAACATAACCTGTTTATCCTTCTACTCTGAGTGGAGACAGTTCAGGGAGGTCATTCACGGAGCGCTGCCAGCTTATGACAGCGAAATTTCCATTGTGAATGGAAAAAAGTCCAAATAAAACCTTCTGGGATGGCTTCATTGCTCACAACAGATAGAGCAAGACATAAATTGTGCCAAAAAAAAAAAACTAGCCTATTACCTTTTCTGACGAGAATTTGTCGAACTCGTCACTTGATTCTCATCAGTTAACCATCTGTGGGCATCATATCCCCACATCAGCTTACTCCACCGTAACACAATACAGGATTTGCTTTCATAAGTCACTGATCAGGAATGTTCTTCATAGGGTCATTAGATTATGTCCTTAATTGGTAAAAGAAAAAGAGTTCTAAGTGCACTTGGTATCACTATAAAAGGCCTGCTGGTGAGTCATTGTCAGAGCTTGACTACTTAGTGTGGGTTTGAACTCCAAAAATTGGATATAGCCTATATCAAATGTGCTATGTAAAATTATAACATAGTGATATTTTAAGGCATAAAGAAGGGTACATATTTTCATGTATATATATTAGTGGTTTGAAAACTCCTGACATAAACAGCATACAAATAAATATACCTAATAATATTGATTTCTATTACAAAGTCTTGTGACTTTATTTGGCATCCACTTACATCTGTCACAGTACCAAGATAGTTTAATGTTCATCAACTCTTCTCTGTGTCATTGTAGCATGTTTTATGTAATTGTTATGTTAATTTATGATGGTAAATTCATGGTTTTCAGCATAGGTGATTAGTTCATTTGTGGGTGGTGAAGTGCTTTGAGCACGCTCGGATGTGTTATTTGACTGAATGAATAATCTAGTGCTGTGTCTTGTATGCGATGTGTGCGTGGGTAGTTTTGGGAGATGATTGTGTGTGTGTGTATATGTGTGTGTTTACGTGTGTGTGTCATACTGCAGTATTTTTTTTTTTTCTTCTTCTGCCTTACTTTTGACTTTCTTTCCTTCTCTCCCTGGGCATCAACACATGACTGCACTGTTAAAACTCCATCTTATGTGACATTTCCTCTTCTTGCAAGGTTTAAAAATAAATGAGCCACTGTGTGCGAGGAAGTTGACGAAGATAAAAACAAACAAGCTGTGAACTCTAGCCTTCTCATCATGAGACAGAATCAGTTATATTAATTCTATATTTACCAGCCGATGTGTGAACCCATTTACACAGCCATTTACACACAGAGTGTGTGTGTTTCCACCAACCCATCAACTTGGCATATGCTAGTAAAGGGTGGATGCCAAGTACCTCACAGAGAGAAACGTGCCTGCAGAGAGAACACGATGCCTTGTGTAACACACACACACACACAGACAGGAGCTTGGCTCCAACATGCCATGATCATATCTAACAAGCTGTTAAACAAACAAACAAACACACACACACACACACACACACACACACACACAAATACTTTCATTTCACCAAACAGTTGCAATACTTTCACAAGTGGTATTTCATTGCTGCGTCTTATTCACTAACCACCCACAATCCAGTTAAATCAGGCACTAAATATCCCTACTTAATATTGTGTTATTGACAAAACTTACTGGGATTTGCCTAGTGTAATTGCACTGTTACTGCTCACAAGTGATAATATATATATATACAGTGCCATGCAAAAGTTTGGGAACCGCTTGCAGAATCTGAAAATGTGAGTAATTTTAACAAAATAAGAGAGATCATACAAAATGTTATTTTTAATTTAGTACTGTCCTGAGTAAGATTTTTTTACATAAAATATGTTTACATTTGGTCCACAAGACAAAAAAAAATAGCTGAAATTATTAAAATAACCTCCTTCAAAAGTTTGTATATTTTTAATATATAAATATATTATTTTAATATATTATACTTAATACTGTGTGTGGTTACCTGGATGATCCACGACTGTTTTTTTGTTTTGTGATGGTTGTTCATGAGTCCCTTGTTTGTTCTGAACAGTTAAACTGGGCACTGTTCTTCAGAAAAATTCTCCACGTCCTGCAGAATTTTCCGTTTTCCAGCATCTTTTGCATATTTGAACCCTTTCCAGCAGTGACTGTATGATTT
>NW_015641018.1:863391-873571 GCF_001515625.1 Sinocyclocheilus rhinocerous
AACAAACAAACAAACACACACACACACACACACACACACACACACACAAATACTTTCATTTCACCAAACAGTTGCAATACTTTCACAAGTGGTATTTCATTGCTGCGTCTTATTCACTAACCACCCACAATCCAGTTAAATCAGGCACTAAATATCCCTACTTAATATTGTGTTATTGACAAAACTTACTGGGATTTGCCTAGTGTAATTGCACTGTTACTGCTCACAAGTGATAATATATATATATATACAGTGGCATGCAAAAGTTTGGGAACCGCTTGCAGAATCTGAAAATGTGAGTAATTTTAACAAAATAAGAGAGATCATACAAAATGTTAAGTTTTTTATTTATAATGTTTATACATAATTTTATTACATATTTATTTATTTTATTATGTATTTTATTTGTTTTTAATTATTGCTTGTTTTTATGCTTTATGCTTTTTAAGTGCATAAGCAATTTCCATCCATTTGGATTGCACAGTTACATAAACATAAACAAATAAACATATGAATAAAAAATTTTCACATTTGTTAGTCAGTCATAAATGAAACAGGTAAGAAACGTAAGCTTTCTGCATTAAAAAAAAATGATATATAACATATGTGGAAATGTTATATGGGTAACACTTCACAACAAGACTCCATTTGTTAACTATATTTAATGCATTAATTAACATTAACAATGAGCAATACATTTTTACGGTATGTATTAATCTTTGTTAATGTTAGTTAATAAAAATGCAGCTGTTCTTTGTTAGTACATGCTAGCTCAGGCCCATTAAATAACATTAATAGATACAACTTTAGATTTTAATATAATAATGTATTATTAAATATTGTAAACATTAACTGAGATTAATAATACTGAGAAATATTTTCATTGTTAGTTTATGTTAACTAATGTTAACAAATGGAACCTTACTGTAAAGTGTTATCATTATATTCAATAAAAAAAAAATCTTAAATTTAGGCCAAAATATTTTGAGTGTACTTTATATATTTTATATATATTAATAATTAACATAATAATTATATTTTTGTAAATGCATTTATTCATATAATTGAATCTATATACATTTTGTTTGTGTACATTTTTGATTCAGGTGTGAAAGTTCAGCCAGTGAGCTCAAAGCTCTTTTAGGAACTCGGGCTTGTCAAGGAAGCACAAACATCACACATCAATTGCCTTTGATGATTCGGAAGCAGTAAGAGCTTCACTGAAATCCAGGAAGTCATCAGTAGAAGAATAGGAACATGATACACCCCTACCAGCAACCAAACATGAAATTATAAACAGAAGCTACAGATGATAGTTAACTTGCACCTAAGAGCCTCATATAATATAATATAATAATATAGTTCTATACATATAGTTTATAGTCAAGGACTATGTAGGTTCCTGTCTCAACAGTTTCAACTTCAGTATTTGAAATTTGTCAGACATGTATCATGTTGTTGAATACACACCCTTAAAGGTATAACGCAACGCTAAAAATAATCATTAAAAAAATACTCCCCAAAAAGAAGCATTATTATTTGACATGGATCAAACTCATGGGCGTAGCTTGTGGGGGGGCCAGGGGGGCCTGGCTCCCCCATAGCGATTTAAGAGGCCCCCCCAAACTCGAACGGCAAGCTACGCCTAGACTGCATGTTTGATTGCACTATGTACATTACTTACTACATTCAGAAGAAACCCGAAGACAAATTTCATCAGCATTGCATCAATTTATTTTCATATTCTTTCACAAAAAAGCCCATGGTGCTGGTGAAACTCAGCCCCGTTTAATACATGTATAATTGTAGTTGTGCTTTGGACATTAAAATCAACCATTTTTGACTTATAATGATTTAGATCCATTATAATTTGTGTTAATTTGTCCTGATTTGCAGATAATGACATGCATCTATAGTAAGTCCAAATGGTTTTGGTCATTTTATGCTCAATTTGGAAGAAAAGCTCATCCAAAACATTTCCAAGATGGTTTTAAAAAAACGCAAAAAAAATGTGTTAATCTATAGCGTATAAAAATATAAAACATGAACTCTCTTCAAAGTACAAGTGTCCTTTGTTTAGTAATTTCTCCGATATCCTTGTGCAACATCAGAGCTCCTGTGGTGTACAAACTTTCAAGTTCAAAAAGAATGCCAGTGCTTTTCATGTGTCTGTACACAACATCTGAGGCACAAAACCCGATCTCCGCAGCGCCTCGAGAAGACCTGGAGAGGAGCCGCCACCTTACCACAATCAAAATGGCGAGTCAAATGGATTTGTTGATTAGGCATTTGAAAGTGGCACAGATGAGGGCGGAGATAATTGCAAGGGAAGATCAAAGCCAGCGTGCATGGTGAGCCCAGAGACGTTAAGCCCCATGCTGGATTTATCTTTGAGATGCCAGAGCAGAACACCCCTCTAAAGGCTGTGCATATTTTTAGCAGGAAAGCACTTCCTCTGAACCGCTGCTGACTGTTAAGGCTCAGAGACATCTTCTGAAGCTATTTGATGCAAAGATATAACTCAAATTATCAATATTTTTGTTCCAAGACTGCATGAGACGCACAACTTCCCTTATAATTTCATTTAAAATTTGATTTGATTTGAAAATGATATCATTATGCTGCTGTTTTCTCAATTAATGCAATCTTATTTAGTTTACATGAATGTACACATTTAAATTGAAGCCGTTGATTGATTGTAGTAAAGCAAAATGGGAAAAATGCTTTGCTTCGAGTCTATGAGAATATAATGAGAGCTATTTAAAAATTTGATTTGTATCACCAGTGATGATAACACCACTGACAAATTGTCAAAAATATTCTTTTGAAATGGTTTTAATATAACCTCAAAACAAACACCACTGATCAGACCCCAAAAAAAAAAACAAGTTATAAATCAAACAAATATTATTAGAGTACATTTTACTATAAAAACAATGTTAGTCTTTCTAGTTTAAATTTCACATTTAATTCATTTAGGCAGGTTTTTTATCACTAAATGTGAACTATACAAGCAATTCCTGAGTGAAAATTGTTTCTACATTTTTTTAAGTGTAGAACTTTTTTTTTTCCCTATTACGTAAATTTAAATTATGTAATTATTGCATTGGTGCATATTTGTTAAATATTTCACTAAGGCTTAACTGTGGAAAAGATGGAAATGGGAAACAATGATTCAATATAAAACACATTCAAACTGTTTTTTTTTTTTTCAGCTCAGTTTGAAAGTTGTTTACTAGGTGAGAAGTTTAGCTGCTTTGGGAGTAACATTACATCCAAATAATGAATTAGATGTAAGTAGACTCATTGATAACTTCCTCTCTTTTGTAAAGCACCAGCCGTCACTGGTTCCAGCCAAAAGACACACAGATTGCATAGAGGTAAATCAGCTATAGTGTTATGGCAATATGGATAAATATTTAGATAACACTGATCCTGTAATTGCAGCGCTGAAATAAGTAATGTAGGATTTAGTCACTTTGTAAATACTTATGTGTGATTGCGGAATATTGAAAGCTCTCGAGAGAAATCAACAGATGAATGCAAATGATACGGATTTCTAATGCTCGTTTTCTCTCTCTCCTGGCCCGCTTTTCTTCGTTTTCTCACTCCTTTTCCTTTTGGGCCTCCTAAAGAGATACACTCAATATCCTCTCAATGAGCCTCTTAAGATTTTACTTAAAAACCATAAAGTTGGTTGGTGGTTTAAACCAGGTGAAACGAGAAATACTATTTTAACAATTCTACTAATATGCACTAATAAACACAAACACATACTTAAAATATCTAAAGTCTATCTAATTTATATAAGTCTAAAATACGAATGTACATGCAACCTACGTGCAAAAAGGTTTGTTTTTATTTATTCATTCATTCATGCATTCATTTCATTTTTACTTGCATTTTAGACCCTGGGATTAAATTTATACCAATTTCTAGTCTGCTGCTCATAAGTGTCTCTGTGTTGTGCATATTCATCAAAAACTTAATCAGTGATCGGGCTCCTTTTGGAACTACACAGGGAGCGCAACCTGCATAAAGTATCTCTTGTAATTACATTGAGTTTTAATGAATGATGTTATGGAAACAAATGTATAATTAATGGGTTATCACATGGTTAAACTCTCACCTTGTGATTAATATATAATTATATATTATAACTTAACACACTGTAATTTGGTCTCAGGAAACAGAGAATAGCTGATTCAGTGATCTTGTTTTCCTGTTGAATTCGGAGATGGAAGCACATTAAGGAGCTGGACCAAAATATTACAGTTTCCTCCAGAATCCTCTGAGGTAAAGATAACTGCTCAGTTCCCAGGGACTGACTTAAAATAGTTCTCTCTAAATTGTTCACTTTATTTATGTGGTTTTAAATGGTTCATGTTTTCTATGATGGTATGGGAGCCCAAAAGATTTTCTCATTTTTCTTTGTGTTTTTTCTTTTCATAGAAGAAAAAATGCTTTGGTAAATCATAGTTATGACATTAAAAAATAAATCATAATTATGTTATAAAAAAGTTGACATTATGAGATAACGTCATAATTCTGAGATTAAAGATCATAACTGTTTAAAAGAAAGGGCATAATTATTACATAAAACGGTGACAAGTCATAATTATGACAAAAGTCGAAAATGACAAATCAAATTTATTTGTTAATGTTTCAAATTATTGTCATTGTTATGACTTTTTATCTCATAATTTCTTTTATGCTTGTTATATGATTTAGTATGTCAGTTTTAGAGTGGAGTTTTTATATGATGTATCAAAACATTTTTTTTCCCTTATGTGTCTAAAGAAACACGCACAAAGAACTAGTAAATTATGATAGTTTAGAAGGAATTGAAATGAACTACAAAAAAAAAAAAAAAAAATATGTAGGTCTATTTGAACTTAAAAAATGTGTCAGTCCAGCTCACCTGCTGTGCTTGTTGGTTTGAGTTAAACAAACAGACTAACAAAAAATAAATTAATAATAATAATAATAAAAGTATCTGTGCTCTTGTGAGTTGCACGTTGTTAGAACTTTGCTAGTGTGCAAACCAAAAACCTGAAATAATCAAGTACTTTTTTTTTTTCATTATTTAATCAAAAGACCTAAGTGTCATGAATCCTGTCCATGGACTTCCATTACAGTGACTCTCGCACAACACAAACTGTTGCATGTCATCCCGGACTACATATCCCATCAGCCATTGCACTGATTGCACACAGCACTTATTGCACACAGCACTGATTGCACACAGCTGTCATCAATCACACATTCACTATAAATACACTCACTCAAACAACCATTCTCTGCCGAGTATTGTGTCTTGCCCGCCATATACCTGTTTGCCACCGTTCGACCCTGCCTGTGTTTCTGACCTCCTCTCATGTTAATAAAGCTTGCATATGGATCCGCACGTCTCACGTCTTGTCAGCCCCGTTACACTAAGACTCATTAGTGTGTAAAATCATGGCATAGCCCTATTTTTTTTTTTAGAATGGTTAGATGATTTATTGTGCTGAAATAATATTATTTTTTACAGTATATTCCCAACTAAATTCCAACAGACAAGTTTTATGACCCACAGAGAAAACAGACAGTCATCAAAACAGAAGGGCAGAGACTCAGGAACAGTCTTGCAAACATACAACTTCTTTCCTCCTTTCTGAGCGAACATCTGGAATAGACAATGATGTGACTTTAGTCATGTCTTGAAGACAGATAACAGAAAATGAAAACACAAAGAAAAATCTTTACTAATGAAACCCCCCCAAAAAAGGCAAAATTATACAGATTTTATAGAGTGAACACTAGCCTCGACTGATTCAACTCAGAGATAAATCTAGTTTGAGAAAAATATGACATGAACTTTTTTCCATAAAGACTGTCAGGTTTTCCATTTGTCAAGGCAGAAATCCCAGACTTGCTGAATACATCCACACGTTGAAGGAAAAAATCTCAGTTGAATCTCAAATTGGCTCTCGGCTGCTAGAGCAATTTAATCCGTATTGCATTATTTGAGTTTATCCCATCAGACAAAAATGTATGCTGATGATAAAACGCTCCATATTTATACATCCTTTTGGAAACTGAGACAAAACAGCAGATTGTATCACTTTCAGCCGCTAGCCTAACAGTTCTCGAACTGCTCAACTGACAGCGGGCCAGACCCCACGACCATTTCCCTCATCCTGAGACATGAGAGGCTTTATCAGGCTCATGTCATGAGGGATTTTTCCAACTAATCACTGTAGTTAAAGCAAACCGCTGAGATGTGTACTTAGTACACACTTTCTCTTTCTAGAATCCCGGCGCTTTTAATTCCAGACCCTGCGCTGCACTGCACGCCGTATTTTTCTGTCAAAAGCGTCAGGATGGATTAGTAGGAAGACAACTGCTGAAATTAGAGTCACTGTCCCACTGCAGAATCGGGCGGCTTGTCATCATTCCCCTAATGAGCTCGTGTCTTTCTGGAAGCCGGCATTATCTGTTAAAGCCACACTCTGCTTCATTTACCAGAATTCAGATAATTTCACTTTTCATAAACAAAAAGCACTCATGTGGGGAGAGCGATGACAGCTCTGAGAGAGCCACGGGACGCCCACACTGATTCAGCAAAATGATTGGTGCGATGTGTCATGCCACCTGCTGTGAGCCGTACACATCCCAACATCTCTGCCGTTCATTTGGGCCTTTGAGCGCTCGAGTGAATTAGCATGCTGGATGTTCAGGATGGGAGTGAGTGTGCTGGTCAATAGGCGTGAGTCACAGCTGTTTCGGGCCGCTGGGACAGAGGTTTATGTGGCCTTGCCTGTGGTCATTATCCTAGCTTGGGTCACTGAGTCAAAACCTTGCTGGTTGGGAGAACAACACAAAAAAACATCTCAGATTTGAACTTCTGTGAGTTTGTACACTGTTTTCATTTGTATAAATCTTAAATTCATTCAAATGTGAACAAACTCTGTAAACAGACACACTGTAAATAATATGTAGCCTATGCTATATATATATATATATATATATATATATAGCATATTTAATGTTTGTTTTATGGCTGATTAATCTCACATATGCAGTGCATGTTTTAGCTAATTAGCTCACTAGCAAAGCAGTTCAGTTGACCAGACTTGTGCAGCTCAATCCCCAAATATAGCCTATTATAATTTGGTTATTTGCATAAAGTCTTTCTTTCTATTTTTCTGCTTCTGAACACTAATTTCCTGTAGGGATTGACTTGAAATAGTTTTCTGTATCACAGTAGACATGAAAAAAAAACAATAATAATCATGCTCTGGTAAATCATTGTTACATAAACTTCAAAATTATGACATACAAAGTCATAACTATGAAAAAAAGTCAAAATTGACAACAATTTTGACAAAAAAATAACATCAAAACAACCTAAAGATAAAGTATAAACATATTTTGAAGAATGTTGGTAACAGAACAAACAGCTGACAGAAGCTATTGACTTTGACAATGGAAGTCAATGGCTATCATGAACTGTTCTTCAAAATATCTTCTTTTGTGTTCAATAGAAGAACGAAACTCATACAGGTTTGGAACAACTTGAGGCTGAGTAAATGTTGACAGAACATTCATTCTGGGTGAACTACAGTTTAGGCAAGTTTAGACACAGTGTAATACAATGGCTGAATGAATGTCCCCAAATTTACCATCTTTCTCTCGTCTGACAAACATAATCAGTCTTTTGATATTTATTTCCTTTCCGGAAAGTTATGGAAACAATATCATGGATTTTTTATTTGGATAGTGGGGCAAATGGAAACTCAAACATTATATTTGATGTAGTTTCTATTGACCACAAACTGCTTCTTAAATGGATAGTTCACCCTAAAATGAAAATTAGCCCATTATTTACTCACCCTCAAGCCATCCTAGGCGTATATGACTTCCTTCTTTCAGATGAATCCAGTCGGAGTTATATAAAAAACTGACTTTGATCTTCCAAGCTGTTTAATGGCAGTCAGCAGGTGTTGCAGTGCATCAGTCCAAAAGAAGTTAAATAAAGCGCATCCATCCATAATAAAAGGAGACTGGTTTTCCTTTGCTAAAGTAAGGAAACTTTGCTTCCTTTGCTCCTATAAATAAACATTGGTTTTCACGAGACTCACTTGCGCATGCGCAACGCCGACATCTTACGTCATCCTCCCGGAGCTGCTTCCGTGTACAACAGTGAGTGCAAGCTAGATTAAATTGATTATTATGTTTTAAATATGGTTATTTTTCTTACAAAAATTCATCGATTCGCTACAGGAGGCCTTTGTTCACCCCCCGGAGCCGTGTGAGGCACTTTTTATTATGGATGGATGCGCTTTATTTCACTTCTTTTGGACTGATGAACTGCAGCACCCGCTGACTGCCATTAAACAGCTTGGAAGATCAAAGTCAATTTTTAATATAACTTCGACTGGATTCGTCTGAAAGAAGAAAGTCATATACACCTGGATTCCTTGAGGGTGAGTAATTCATGGGCTAATTTTCATATTTGGGTGAACTAACCCTTTAAAAAAAAAAAAATGTCCATTGGAGAACACTATAGCGAATGCTTGTGGAAATACGTAGGCAGTGGATGTGCCAAAAAGTTCATTATCTTCATAATGCATCTTTTTCAACTCACCATGTTTGACAAAAAATAAAAATGTTGTCAATTAACATTTTCATCAGTAATGTCATTGACGAGATTAACTAGGATGGTGTCTGGGTGTAGAGTTTATCAGCGATGTTGGTCCAGGAACATGTCCTTTTTGGCTAAATCATGTATATTTCCATCGCCCTGGTTCCTCTAGTTGGTTCCTCCTGGTAGCTTCTCTACCTCTGAGGTAATCTGATGGCAACAGATCTTGTTCCATTGGTAGTAGACAATTTTGTGCTGTAAGACTTAATTAGATTGAGGTTCCTGATTTCACATCAAGTCAAAACAACTGGAAGGACTGGCTGAGAAGCTCTTGATGAGGCCGTCTCTCTGCTAGAGTGAATTAGCACTTAACCACATGATCAGGATCTTTTCCCTTGTTCCTTTTTATACTGTTGTTCTCCTTTATATACTTCAAAAACATCTGCCGAAGTCTGGATGACATTTTAAAGTTAAAGAGGACCAGATGTCTAGCACTCCTCAACCTTCCCCCACCAGACCTACACCATCACCCGCAATATATTAATTAAAAACAGTGCACTTACTCTTCTGTGTGCCCGAGTGTGTGTGTGTGTGTTTCTGTGTGTGTGTGTGAGTGTTTGATATTGAAGTTAGGGAGACATCAGAGACTCAATGACTGGAAAACTCACGTCAGGTTTCCTCAGCTTGTCTCCAGACCCCTTATGAGACACAGATCCCACCCCGTCTCCAGCTCTCTCCTTGCAATAATGATAAATTGACCTGCTAAGAGCATCTAACCACAACGCTGTCCCCAGAGGTCTCTCTCCATTACAGTCAATTTATGTATCTCACAATAGCAGTAGCAGACCAGTGTAATCTTGAGAACCAGCTGTAATCAATGCAAAACATCAAACATAAAGTGTGGAGTAATGTCACATTCCATTTAAAGTCATTTTTGTAATCTCCAAATTTAGATCTCACAAGCACTGCATTTTAAGTACCACGTAAAAATAAAATAAAGTAACCAATTATAATTTTATTAATTCAGAAATAAAAATCTAAATAAATGAAGCCCTTTTCAAACTGACAAATAGATAGACATATTTAAAACTGTTTGTTTCATGTCAAAATATAGTTTATTATTATTAATGTATTAAAGTATAGTTAATTGAATAAATAAATAATGACAAATCTAAAAAAAAATCAGTTATTAATGTATTATTTTATTGTTACATTAAAGTAACATTCTAAACATGAATTAAATGTCTATTTATTAACACTCTGAACATTAATTCATTGTCTATTTATTTGTCAATTTGAACAGTTTTTTTAATCTATTTTGTTCTCTAACTGTATTTTTATATGTGAACTTAATAAACAGGTTTGTGCTTATTTATTTGTCCTTTTTAGATTTTATTTATTAATAAATGTAAAATAAAATAATGTAGCATAATAAATAAGATTTACATTTGATTAATTGATTATTAATTGATAAAATGATAATGGATTTTTTTTTTTTGGGGGGGGGGGGGGGGGGGGGGGCGGGGGGAGAGGCTTGTGATACTTTTTTCA
>NW_015641018.1:874053-889945 GCF_001515625.1 Sinocyclocheilus rhinocerous
TTAATCATCCATGTTCCTTTGTCTAATGCACAAATGTGGATGTATCAGGGAAAATATATGGCATCAATTAGTCCAGTAGTTGTTCAGTTCTCAACAAAAAAGCCTCCTCGTAACCTGTTTGTGGAGGATAAACAACATATCCATGTTGGGGGGGGGGCGTTTCGACAGATAGTTTTCTAACATGGGAAGTGGTTTCTTGTTGGTCATTAGGTGGTCCAAGCTGATCATTTGAACTTTCGTCTACCTAGATGGCATTTTAGAGCATCATTGTGTTTCTGAAGCAAAAGGTGTCCCATGCACTCTTAAAAACAAAAGTTCTTTATTGGCATCTATGGTTCAGTGAAGATCCTATAACATCCACTGAACCTTTCCATTGCACAAAAGGTTCTTCATAATGGAAGAAGGTTCTTTAGTTCATTAAAATGTTCTTCACATTAAGAAAAAAAGGTACTTTGGGGAACTTAAAATGATTTTTCTATGACATCCCCCTTTTGGAACCTTTATTTTAAAGAGTGTATAATGGAAGTTATGCTGCCTTGTTTGACACCCCAGTTTGACCAAATTCTAAGGCAACATTGAATATATCTTTCACACATAAAGCAATCTCTGAATGCTCAGCGAGGAGGCAAAGGTTTTGTTTGTTTGTTTGTTTTGTTTTTCCTAGTAAGAAATTGAACCTTCGTCTTGAATATTCCAAGATGAATTGAGCGCAGAGTAATGCTGAGATAATAAGCATACAATGTTAATTTTATGTTCTGCAACACCTACATGTTTACAGCATTTGACCCACATTCCTGCTCAAAAGCCGGGCAGAACAATCTCAAAAGGCTTGTCATGTATTAAATTCCTATTTTTATGGCTAAATATAAATCTCTTTGAAGTTCTATGAATCCTAATTCACCATAAATGTGCTATCTGCTTCTTTATTTCCTTTCATTTGTGTGTCGTAATCTATTTTTACCGTCTTGCTACTGCTTCCACGGTTTTGTCTTGAAATATATGCTGAAATCAGGTTTGGTGGAAGAATGCAGATGTTTATTGTTGCTGTATCAGATTCAATGTGACTTTTTTTTACCTCCACCCATGTTCTATACGAAAAGCAAACGTTTTCTCGGTGCTATCTTGCGGCACTCCCATATTTTCCTTTCATTTAATCTTGCATCAGGCCACAGGAAACTTGGCACATCTCTCAAAGTTCCACCCATCTCTTTGTCAGACAAAAAAAAAATGTCTCGCTGATGTTGAAACGAAGAAATGCCGCTTGATTTTTCAAACAAGGGGAAAACTGTGTTTCTTGGCTAACATGCAGCTAAATTAAAGTCATTGCCTTTGCCTCAGAAATAAAAGCTTATGTCTGTGCTTGATTTCAGCTGTTTACCCATTAAAATCTGGAGGACAAAAATGTGGGCAAGGGAACCTGGAAAAATAGTTTGATGCTTGTTCTGCCAAGAACGTCTGTCTCCATTCTACTCAATCCAAGGCAAAAAAAAAAATGTCTGCAGTAAAACATGGTTGTGGAACACTTTACTCATCCATCCATTCCATCAGACAGCAGACATGTGCACTGGCCAAAAATACTGAAGCGATGACACTGTAAGAATGTATACAGTCGTGTTGCACTAAAATGTAATTAGCTGAAAATTCAGTGACCTGAGGGTTGTAAATGGAGGAAGAGGGCCATACACGTACCCCTTTTTCTCTCCCCCTGGGATTCTGTGTGCTCTGCTTTTAGCAGGAAGACATCTCGCCTGTCTCACTTCTCCATTTGCCTCAGGAGTGCACTTAACGTGTCTTCTTGTGACTGTGTCTCAACCCTGGATTCCTTCACGGTTCAGTGTCACTGCTTTTATTCTGAAAGTGGAGGGTTAATCCACCAAAAGGACTTTGATTTTCCTCTGACTTACATGTGATTTTCATGTAAACAGTGGCTTGTTTTGTCTGAGTCTTATACTTCTATGTCGTGTATAAACATATTATCTTTGTTATGAATCCTGCAGCCTGCCCAAGCGACATTTTAAGCCATCACCTATGCATTTCTTATGCAAAGGCATTCATTTATGTATATAATTCTTATATATTATACATATTTTTTAAATAATATATAAACCAATCCAAAAAGGTCAGAGTAATTACTAGTTTAATTATTTTTTATAATTACTTGCACTAAATTAACTTGTTAAATTTGCAGACCTAATAAAAATCTATTATTTCATGTTTTTATGAGGTTAGTATAATTTATTAGGTTTAGATTTTTGTAACTAATTGCACTGAATTAACATCTTAAATTAACAGCCCTAATAAAAAAAACTGAACTGAACTAAAAAAAAAAATTTGTTTATGTAGTATTTTATGTTGTAACAAGGTCAGTGGATGTTTTATTATTTTTATTTATTTATTTTTAATATTTTAAAATATATTTTAATAACTTAACATCATAATTTGACAGCCATCACGAAAACTGAAAAATAATATGGATGTATTATTTCATGTTTTAATGAGGTCAGTGGGATTTTTTGTTCTATTTTTGATAGCCCTGATAAAAACAGAAAAATAAACATTTAAATGTACTATTTCATGCTGGTGCAAGGTCAGAATTTTTTTAATGATAGATGTTTGAGCTGCTAAATATTACTACTTTTTTTTTTTTTTGTCCTGGGCTGCTTCTGTAATGATTGCCAATCAATCTATCAGCCCACACACATTACACTGTTTACAGTGTGTAAATATCATCCCTTATGAATTGTTTACAAATGTTTGTGACAGTTGCATAACAGCACATGGAGGCATGATTACATGAAACATGGCTTGTTATAGAGTTTATATTAGCAGAGAAGGGAATTGAAGCTGGCCTAGACTCTTTTGTGAACACGTGTTCAATATTGGTATTTCTTAACCTCTGTATAAAGCCAGGTGATCCTTGAATCTGTGCATTGGGTTTTTATACTTTCCCCATAGTGAAAAATAGGAGGTTATGTTGTTACCCAAGCAACAATAATGCTGAGATATCATGTAGAGATTGAGAAAAATATGGCTTTAATTATTTTCCATTAACCCTGGTTTATTTCGCAGCTAATTGAATGCAGATTCAGAAATTGAACATGCTGTAGGCTAAACTAAAGCCTCGCTATATCTCCTCAACACAAAGAATTCAATGCGCCTCACTGTGTTGTCTCCTACAAGCGTTCAGACAAGGCCAAGTAATAATGCAACCAAAAACCACTCTCACTTACTTCTGCTTTTTCATGTCTTGCATCAGTGAAAACCAAATGTGTGCCAATTATTTCATAATGTAAGATGTAAAAAAGAGAAGTATGCATACTTTTCAAAAAGATTGGCTTAGTAGATACCCCTTACAAAAATTAACCATGGTTTTATTATAGTAAAAGTGTAGTAACCGTGGTTAACCATGGTTTAACTACAATAACCATGTGTTGTTGGTTTTTTTTTGTAGTAAAACCATGGTTAATTTTTGTAAGGGACAAAGTAGTTTTAGGTAACATCACACTTTCATTGAGAGTATACAGTTTCTGTATTTTCACTCTTATGGTGTGTGCACACTAAAAGCAAATTTAATTATTTGCGTGTGTAGATTACAGATGCAAAGACTTAAATAGATGTGAATTCGCGCTGGGCGACACAAATTGGGCGACACGATTGCCGCGAACGCTCAATAATAAATGCTTCAATCTGCGCAAGTTGAAAAATTTTAACTCGAGCAGACATTCACAAGACGCATTGTCGCGCAACCAATCAGCGAAGAGCTTACTGACATGTCTGGTTTGAACGCCCGGTTGTATCAGAAAATGGAGGAGAGCGTTACTCACTGTTTTTATTCACACGAGTGACACGAAAAACATCCTGCGAGTATTCAGAGTGATAACGCGATGCAAATATTCGCTTCGCTTTTCGTGTGCGCAACACCATAACATTGAAAATGCCTGTGCATACACCATAACAGTGAAAATGTCTTTGCGTTATATACTAAATATGAGTGGCATTTAAAGAAATTTCACACAAACACACCTTTAAGCAAAACATATATACTACATAATATAACTTTACTTTTAATATATAAAATAGGCTTTTTTTGCGTTCACAGATAGTTCCACCATCTACCACCGGGGCAAACATGACCCTCTTATTTTGTGGGTTGCTGTATTTGACCTTTTAACTTTTTAACATTAAAATAATTACATAACAACGTTACTTTTTATGTAAATGAATATCTTTTTTTTCCCTCACTGTCAGCAGACACCAGTTGAACCTGTGAGCTCCGGGACTGAATTTTCTCCTCTACAAATAACAAATACAACTAAGATTTATTCTCGTTTATCAGCAGCATTTTGAAGTTAATGAAGCAAAAAAGAAAAGAAAAAAACATGCAGTCTGTACATAACTGATAAGCATAACACACACACACTAGTCTAGCATTACCCATCATGCTCACACATACTACAACACCTCCTAGTGCTTTGGAAACTTTAAATATACTCCTTTCTCTACCAACATTAGGAAGAGAGAGGTAACACTTTTGTTATTTGAAAAAGTAACTCTGATATTATGGTCTAAATCTAAGAAGTTACTACTCATTACTCAAAAATAGTAATCTGATTTTGTAACGTACTTCAGGATTGGACACATCCGTGGATTCAGCTCCACCCTCTGCCCCTTAAAATCCAGCAAATAAATACACACAAAGAGGCTCAATCTGCCAGGCTTTGCGTATAGAGTCAATTATTCAGACTGAAAGGTCTGACACGGCGGCATGCGCCTTCCCTTTTGTTTTTTCCTGCACGCAACATGAGACAAGTAGGGTATTTTTATCCTGCTTTGGCTCTTTCCTCTGGAGCAGATGAGGCTCCATCTATAATTCATACACAGCCTGCAGATGAAACAGAATCATCCCTACTTTTAAGGTCACACAATGTTCCTTCATGTGTATTGTTGCAGAGGAGAAATCAAGACCCGGACTGACAATATACCAGGGATAGTTTGAGGTCCGGTTCAGTTCTGGACAATGTCATGAGCATAGATTTTTCATCTGTGCTTGCTTTGGCTTGCTTGTTTTTGTTTCTGACCTGAATACATTGCTTTTGTCTATGGCTTTGCAGTGATGGTGCGGATAAAGTTTGGAGACATTGAAGACATGTGAAAGACCGTCAGTATATATTTGATGCTCCTGTCTCACAGCTCAGCAGGACTTCCGTCTATCTTCACATTCTCATCTCCTTCACACTCTCAAGATAAGTGATGCCCAGTTCCTCTCAGGGTGACATAAATCAACTTGAAGAAAGCACTCTGGGAGCTAGACGTGGTACACACTCTTTAGATGAGACTTCCTCCTGACAGTTGGTACTGCTACAGTTGGACATGTTGAATATATTGTATTTTTATTCGATTTGAAAGCTGTAAGAAAGCTTAAATGTGTCTCCTTGTTTAGCATGCAGACAGTGTGTAAATTATGCAACTTTCAGGGGGATAAACAAGGATGCCTTATTGCCTTTTATATATATTTTATATAGATTAAGTATACATTTTTGAACACTTTCGAAAAAGAAAAGGCTTCCTTCCTTCCCAATTATAAAATCAATAACTAACAGAAATACCTTGAGGTAAAACAAATTCTCAGATCTAAAAAAAAAATAAGTGCAAACAATGCAAAACCTAAAAGCTTCTGTATTGTTATTATAACCACAAAGCAACTTGTTGTAACACATTTGCATAACAAAATCTCTTACAAAGCAGCACAGTTTGAGGATTATGCAAATTAAAACACTTATACAGCATTTACACCTATTCAAACACTCTATATAGTTTATCCTATTCATATATAGTTTTGTCATTACATTCATTGCTGAAATGTAGTTCATAGTTGTCTAATTGTTGTCTTTCCACAAGCTCTCTTTCTCACACACACACACACACACGAAAAGTTACAGCCTTGGAAGGAAAGTAGTCAGAGGATGGTTTTTAATTGAAGAGTCACAAGGGAGCTCACACACTCTCAGATCCTGTTTAACTAGGTCAGCG
The DNA here is from genome assembly GCF_001515625.1 of Sinocyclocheilus rhinocerous. Lineage (NCBI taxonomy): Eukaryota > Metazoa > Chordata > Actinopteri > Cypriniformes > Cyprinidae > Sinocyclocheilus > Sinocyclocheilus rhinocerous. The sequence continues at coordinate 880,084 of NW_015641018.1, forward strand.
CAGAAATGCCATCTGTGGAGATTTCAGTTTGCATATAGACGACTCGTGTCCAATCACAGTTCTGCTGTCATGGAGTAAAGAGTACTTTACGTAACTGCGCAGACTATGACCTGTTAAGCAGAAATGTTTGTGGTCCAGTGAATTCACACTGCAGAATTCATATTATGTATTCATATTGCTGTCTGAGGTTTCCTCCGCATTTGGAGCATGCCGTGCCGTCGTCACGACGTCTTCGCAAATTCCCGCCGGAGCTGTTGCAGCAGTCATTGTTTATCTGGGCTTATTTTTGTGGTCTCCAAACCTAAGTATGCAAACAGCAAGTAGTCTGAATCCTTCAGCCATGAAATTACCAGCCATCCTCGTGTAGCTTACTCAGCAGCTAACTGAAAATGGTCGTTGTGATAAAAATGCTTCATTTTAAAGCCAGGCTGCCGTGGTCACTGTTACGATAGATATTGTGTGAGCTGCTGGCGAGGCTTAATGAAAAATGAATGACAGTATGATCGAATAACATTGTCTCAAACTGTATTATTATTAATATAGAGCAAGATGCAGTGGATCTTTCTAAGCAGCTTTGCCCCAGAAGCAATACAATGCAGAAACAAACATAATTTAAGAACTGAATCACTTTCAGATCATAAGTTTGAATTTAAACTCAATTTTGTTACGCTTCACAGGATGTTGAAATGGAATTTGAAATGACAGGAAGGGGAACTTACTGAATTTCAAAGAAATGTAAAAGTCACACAACAGAGACATTTCATTGTTGTATTTGTTTTGTAATAAAACAAACAACTGCATTGCTAATTTTGACTTCAGCACTGTCAAAAAATTAGCACAATTAAAAATAGAAATAATAATGCAGTCAAACTGGCATTTTCAACAATGCTTTCTGCAAGTTACATCGTTACACCAGTTGTTGGCGACAAGTGCCTGTTTTTAGTCATTGAACCATTCATTCATTCAACCAATTCCTTCGAACACTGATTTCTTCAGAAATAAATCAAGTGATGGGTTGCATCTGAACATACGTACTTCCCTTCTATATAGTAGGCAAACCCCCCCCCCAATTACCTACTATTTTCGCATCCGATGGGCACTTTACTATCCCATGAGGCCATGGGAGAGGATTTGTGAATGGCAATATAGTGGCGCAACTGATGCTGGTAGGTCTACATACAGATTACATTCATACTATTCATTGAATCGTTCACTCAACTGATTCAAAAACAGTTCATTGCTTGGAAACACATTTGCTGATACTGCTTTGGCTTTGTTTGGAACTATTTTTCTTGGCATAGCAAAAACTGAATAAATTAACTGGCAATATTGTGTCTAAAATGTAAGTTACTTGATATTAACTTCTTGTTAGTTGAGCTGTTGTTTAAAACTATTATCACATTTGCATTCGTGCTAATGGTATGAATATTAGCAAGTCTGTGTGAAATTAGGTGTATAACATTCAAATTTTAATTCTGCTTCCTGCATTTTACCTCAATTAAAATTCAAAAATTAAATTGTAATTTAAATGGCTTTCTCCAGCTTTCTCCATTCTATTCTGAATCATGCACTGCTATAATGTAAAGCTTTTCAGAGGTCTATCAGTATGCACAGTATACCATATGCTAGAAGGACACACACACACACACACACACACACACACTGACCCACACAAGAGGTAGCCTCACCTCATTATGGCCAGTGCTGGCAGCCTGCCAGAAGAGTGCTCCTTTTCAATCTTCATTCTCCATCTCCTCCGTGATGGACAAGGAGGGCAGCTGACCCCCCTGCCCTGCTTCAGAGATGATGGGAGCAGGGAGAATAAGAAGTGTTTCCCTCCCCTCCAAAACTCATGCATCACGCTTCCCCAGCAATGCCCCATTCTGCATAATCGCAAGAAGCCCTTTGATAGATTTTGTATGGGTTTGTGTAGCCACGCTTGGTGCTTTAGACAGGGATCCATGAAATCTGATCCACAAGTCAACGACATCCCCATCCCACCGAAAGTCCCCTCCGGGTTGCCCTGTTTAAACATGCAAAACAGGCTTCTTCCTGCCAAATGGCCTGTCATACAAATTTCTGCCTGTGTTTGTATTTTCATATCATTAAGTCTGGAAGTGTGCACCGTTTGCTTGTTTAAGTTGCCGGGTTCCCTCAGGGTGGGAAGTAGCAGTCCTCAAACAGGACCAAGCATTTTAGGCTCAGAGAATATGTTTTATAATGAGTAGAATGTGTATTTTAGTATTTTATTGGGATAGATTTGAAAGCAACCCTCTCATTTCTGTTCATGATGCATATTGAGATAATATGGGCAATTATCCAGTAGCTAAACAATATTGCCATTTCCTATACTCTCCAATTAGTATGCAACATTTTCACTGCATAATGTGAAGACACATGAGGGTGTAATGAAGGGGCTGGGCAAAATTCCTCTAGATGAGAGAACTCTAATTATTGATTGGCTACTGCGACCTAGTGATTCAATAGTTTGTTTCTTCACTGTACATTATGCATAACGACTTCCTCATTCTTGATGAGTACCATTAGTATGGAAATAATTCAGCAGTTTGGAATGAACACATTGCTTGTCTAATGTTTCAAGTTAAAAGTAACACTAGCAATACGGTTCAATTGATTAAAATCAGCTAATGCAATGTATCATTAGCTAACTTTAACAATGCTTTTACTGCATTTATCAATCAAAGTTAATATTAATGTTGATATACAATAATATGAAATAACATTTCAGGTTATACATTTACAATCAATCATAAATTGGCATTAATGTATTATGTACAGTGTTGTAATGCATTACAAGTAACACGAGTTACGCGAGGGCTTTTACATCTGTAAAAGAATAACTTTATTATATTAAAAACAAACAATCAAGCCCTGCACAGTTTTAAAAAGTAACTCAAAATGAACGTAACGCATTACTTTCCATAAAAAGTAACTAAGTAACATAATTAGTTTTTTAGGGAGTAACACAATATTGTAATGCATTTCTTTTAAAAGCAACTTTCCCCAACACTGATTATGTACAACATGAATTAACAATAAACAATGTTTATATGTTAGCATTAACCTAAATTAATGTTAACGGGGTTTTTAATGTTTTTGAGAGAAGTCTCTTATCAAGCCTGACTTTATTTGATCAAGAATACAATAAAAAGAGTAATATTATGAAATGTCATTACAATTTAAAATAACAGTTTTCTATTTTAATATATTTTAAAATGTAATTAACTCCTGTGATGCGAAGCTGAATTTTCAGCATCATTACTCCAGTTTTCAGTGTCTCATGATCCTTCACAAATCATTCTGATATGCTGATTTGCTGCTCAAGAAAAATGTCTTATTAATAGAAGTGTTAAAAACAGTTGTGCTTCTTAATATTTTTGTGGAACCATGATACATTTCTTTCAGGATATTTACTCTCACTTTTGAACAATTTAATTCATCCTTGCTGAATTAAATAAAAAGAAACAAAAAAGAAAAAAAGGAAGCTTTTTTTTAAGTTTTACCAAAGTTTCTAAGTATTTCAAATGATGAGGTGAGAGAAACAAGAAAAAAATATAATGAAAGAGAGCTTTCTTTCTTTTTTCATCTACAAATGCATGCAATGCCTTTTTTCATTTCACAGCCATTTCTCATGCTTTTCAATGGCCAGCATCACACCGCCTTGTCCAGATCAGCCCAGTCCGGTATGACGGACTTTGAGGTAAGCTTTGAAGAGCAATTAGCAATTAGATCAAAGAAGGCAAGAAAGCGTCACAGCATTTCAACCTCACACACACAAAAAAGAAATAAAAGGTCTGGTTTTCACAGGATTAAATATAGCCTTAAACAGGTGTTCCTGAGACTGGGGCCTCTTGATGTATTGGTGTCTCTGGCTCTGGCAGGGTTGAGAGGAGAAGACTCCCCTGCTAGCTGCTGGAGTGAGAAAACAACCCCAAAAGACTGGAATGTTGAGCCCCACTGTGCCTAATTGATTGGAATTCTGTTGACCATGTGTGTCTACACTGGGCCGGCTGAAATAAGCCGTGTTAAATCACATTCCAGGGGCTGTGTCAGCCCTCAGCTTGTGTACAGGCAATAGCATCTGGAACCGAGCATTCCCAATGCTCGAGAAGAGACTCCGTTTTAAAGATTCGGCTGGCATAAAGGTGGATTGGCTCAGCTGAACTGGTGATGTCAAAGAACACAGGAGACTACAGGTGAACTATTCATGTCGCCAGGGTAAATAGGCTGCTCATATTGGAAGGATTTCAATGTGTTTTTGTTTGAAAAATGCAGCTGCAGTTTTTTTCAGGGAACAGATTTGCTATTCTCAGGAGCCACAGACTCAACCCTTTCCTCTTTGTTTCCAGTTGTATAATATATAAGCAAGTCACCTAGATAAATAGTATAAAAATATACCTTTATGAATTTGATGGAATAGCTTGCATAATAACAAAACATCTGCCCTAGATAGATAGATAGATAGATAGATAGATAGATTGATTGATTGATTGATTGATGCAAACACAATGTAAACAGTTGTGTATTCACAAAAACAGACTTGGATTCAGGCTGACTTCCACAAAACATCTTTCACAAAGACTCCTCTGCTCATGCACATAGTAGATGTGTTGTAAAATGTTACAGCAGTGGGTACAAATGACCTTCTGTAGGGCTCCCTGTTGCACCTTGGTTAGATCAGCCTACTGCTAAACGTGCTCTTCATTCCAACAAACATCATGGAGGGGGTGGGAGTTGTTCCTGATAGTCAATAGGTCTGTTGTAATCAAATACTGTACATCCAAATGTAATGAAAGGAATACAGTATGGATGGAACGTATTTGAAAAACCACTTAAAGTGAGCACTCTGAAGAGTGCAGGGCTAATTAGTGTTCCATATGTGTCACAATAGTACTTTATTTTGAATCTGAAAGCTAATAAAGGAGCTGTTCATATTGATGTAGCAATCTCTTGTGTAAAATATTGCCTCTTTTTGTCTTCTTCTATAAACAAAAGCCTCTTTGTGTGGTATCCGTCCACAACAGAATAAAATATAAAACAGGTAACCATGAAACAACTTTTTAAATAATAAATTAGCTAGCCACGTTATGAGATAAAAAGTCACAATTGACCATTCGCAAATAGCTTGATTGACAGGCGATCTGACCAATCATAATGCTGAATCTGCCCAACAAACAAATCAGACAGGATAGTAGATTAATTTCGGTGGACTTAAACTTGAAAAATTGTGTGTATTGATGTCTTTCCGCGGTTAAAATAAAATATGTTATGATGTTCATTCATGTTTATTTCGTGCTTTAAGTAAATGAAAAGACGATTGGTTCACGTGCCGCTTGAACCAAGTCGCTACAGCGATCTGTCACAAAATGCTATTTCTTGTTTGAATTTCTTAAAAAAAGACATTTTAAAACTGAGACTTTGTTTCGTACCAGAAGTAACCTGCTCTGTCTTGTCTGTCGGCGTGTTGTCAGTTTGCTCTTTGCTCCATGATGTATTTTTTACTGCGTGAGAACATGGTGTGTAGTGTGAGAGAGGCATGGCTTGTCAGACATAGCAACTGTAACTAAGGAGGGCGGGTTTTCGCGAAGGGTCAATTGTGATACACACTACCTTTCAAATGGTTTTAATTACAATTTTTATAATGTTTTTTTTGTTTTTTTAAAGAAGTATCCTATGCTCGCCAAGACTGTATTTATTTGATAAATACAGTCATATTGAGAAATATTTTAATTTAAAACAACTGTTCTCTGTTTTAATATATTTTAAACTGTAACTTATTCTGTGATGGCAAAACTGAATTTCCAGCATCATTACTTCAGTCTTCAGTGTCACATGATCCTTCAGAAATCATTCTAATATGCTGATTTGCTGCTGAAGAAACATTTCTTCTTATTATTAATAGTGAAAATAGTTGTGGTGCTTAATATTTTTGTGAAATCCATGTTACATTTTTTTCAGGATTTTTCAGGATAGAAAGTTCAAAAGAACAGGATTTCTTATTATTGATGTTTATTTATTTAGTCATTTAGCAGACGCTTTTATCCAAAGCGACTTACAAATGAGGACAGCAGAAGCAATCAATTGTAGTATTAAAACAACTAAAAACAGATCCAAAACTAAAAGCTAAAACTTTATAATAGTAGTATGTTGAAAATAATTGTGCTGCTTTTGAGGAAGCTGTGATTTATTTAAAAGAATGTTTTTTTAAACCGCATTTATTTGAACTAGAAACCTTTTGTAACATTATACATGTCTTTACTGTCACTTTTAAACAATTTAATTTGTCCTTGCTGAATAAGACCATGAAAGTATATAAATATGTATGTAAATATTTCCTGCTGGGTTTAAATCCTAGCAACTTCTCAAATATATTACCTCAGGTTTCAAGATGAATCACAAGAACCTACCACCCAGGATCACATAAACAAATTGTTTTCCGCATGTACTCTCCATGACCTATTTGTATTACCCTCCAAACAGCGCCCCTTTCCCATGGTGCCTTTCAAGACTGCAAAAATGCTTTTTAGAATCAAAATCTCCTCAGAAATGGTCACCTATCCGCCTAGTTCTGTTCACTTTACATATAGTATCATGTACATGTAACAAATATGGCCGCCCATATACTATTTGCTCTGCCAATCAAATTTGAGAACCGGAACTAACTGTTGTGTATTCAAATCATATACTCAGTTCAATAAAAAAGAATATTTAAATTAATTAAACATTATGTTTTATCTGAAACCTTCAGTACTACTGTACAGTAGAGGACATAAAACATAAACGAGAAGTCTGCTGTTTCATTAACATGTCTCGCAGCAAAATATACTTACACTCCCCTCCCCCATCCTGTCTGCGGTTACAGGCAGTGAAAAACAAATGTAAAAAAAGTTGTCAGGGCTAAATAATTCACTATTCAGAAGTCTAGCCTTTGTTCATCCCAGCAGTCTTTGCATTTAGGTAACAGCATTACATAAACAAGCTTGCCAGTTCAGTTCTGTCCAAGATCATAAAAGTAGGTCAGTGATAATCTTGCTCTGTTATGACAACATATTTCCTGTGGCCATGATAACGCTAGTTCAAGCCAAGAATATATCATAAAAACATTGTTTATTGATGCACACAGTTCCTTTATTCACAACGTCCCATCGTATTTCAAAGTGATGCAATGCACTTTTGTGAAACTTCAAGGTCTGTGTTACAATCGCATGCATTTGCCTCCATAACTAAGCTGCATGTCACATGGGGGTTGCGAAAACCTACTGACGTTTTTATCTGCAAATTATGGTCACTATAAAGTAACTGATCTTGCACCCTGAGGCAATGCACCCGCCACAGGATTATTGGACCAGTCAAAATGATACCACATGTAAAATGTGAAGGTCAGGAAGTAAGTCTACAGACAGCTTCACGCTTTTCCTGTTTCTGCTCATTTTTTTCCCCCTCCGTACCTGTTCCTTAAACAAAGGTGATCTGCTTTTAGTAGATTGCTGGTCTGAGAGCACCAGAGTAATATACAAACCAATGATGATGTCAGCTTGTTATTGACTTTCCAAGTCTGAATGACTGAGCAAAGGAGAGGGGGTGGGGTGGAATCTATTGCAGGCAATGCCCAGCCAGGCAAAAATGAGTAGACAAGCCAGTGTGGGGGATGGGTGGGATTCTGCAGAGTCTCACAGCCCCAGACATCATCTCTAACTGTAGCTGTGCTGCATTGCTCTAGTTTACAATGCTCTCACCCCATTTTTCTGATGTAAACTCAATTAGGACGGCAAGGAGGGGCCGCCATCGCCGTCGACAGGGGACCTGATTGCGTTTTCAATGACGGAAGTACGTTCTGACTTCAAGAATATGCACTGTTTGAATTCAGAGGGCGATCTTAAAGAAAGTAGGGGGGTAGAGGGGCGAAATCTGGATTTGAAAAGTGGAGAATTACACAAGGTTTTTTAACAGGAAATACTTTTCAGTGTCTGCCAAAACCGCAGGCCTGTATAAATAACAGGAGGGAAGGGGTGGGGAAGATTTTACATTTGTGCCCATCCCCCACCACACCACACTACACATACACACACACACAGAAATAATGGAGCTCTGTAAAATATTACACACACCAGCCATTATGAGGATCTTATGGCTGATGGGGGTGTAATTCTTACTGTAATATTAATGCGATATATCTCGGAAATAGGACATGTGAGCGTTTGAGTGGATTTTTTTCTTTTTCTTTTTTTATGACGCTGTATTTGTGTTACTGCCATTTTTTGGGGGGGGGGGTTGACTGCGGTGACTATTGCAGTAACAGCATGTGCTAAAACATTGAAAATAACTATTATAGGGGATACATACATTAAGTATTAAATTGTATGGTTGATAGAAATAAAAATCGATTTATCGATAATTTTTATATTGATCATTTGCTCAGGAATTAATTGCGATATCTAAATATTTAGGTCATTTTTTTTGTACGTAATAGTGATTATGAATTAATATTTTATTAACGTAATCTACACATTCTCAACTTCTGAGGTGTGTTCTCGTATATCCGCAGATGCCAAATGTGAATAATAAAATGTAGTGCTTGCCATATATTTTGTTGTTGATGTCATTCAACTATTTTGGCACAGATTTATTTTATTTGATATAAAGCCATCAAAATGAGAAAGATAGCCTGTGTAGCATCTTTGAAAACCATGAACAAAACTACTTAAACTAAGTAAAATACGACCTAAGTAAAGATGGGTTTTCAATGGGAATAAACATTGTTTGTAATGACCACAATGTGTTTTGTGTGGTGAATTATCAGTTGCAGAGAGCATGAAACCAAAATTCAACCTTTAGAAAGTAAATGTTTTACATTTTAAATTTCAGATTTTAATTTTAGATATTGTTAGATCTCATGCAGTTCATAGTATAATAATATTACTTAGACATTTTTGTTTACTTACGTGCAATAAATCAGTTTGGTACTGTGCTGAATCACCATTTGTCCACTGTAAAATCTGGATCCTGAAACAAAACCGGTTTAACACCACTGAATTATGGTTTCATTAGTTTCATTAAAAGCTAATTGCCTTTTAAAACCAACAGAGGTGGTCAGTGTGCTTGAGAACTACTAGAGAATGGCTCTTGTAATCAGTGGCGGCTCGTGGGTTTTAAAATAGAGGAAGCACACTAATTGTATTGGTCTGGGATCCCTGCCGATTATTATTATTTGCTTAACCACTGTAAATTAGCTTTTTGGTTGCTTTTAGTCAGAAAACGTAAAGAAAACGACACACATACAGCAAGATAATATAATTTCACTTACCTGGCCTATCACTTGAAGCAAACATCCATCCCTTCTTAAAAGTCTGTGTTAAAAGAAAGCTGCCTGTTGCGCCATTTAATTAAGCCGACTGCTGTAGCCTATATCCAGCTTAGACTGTTTTCCCTTTCTTTTTAAATTTGCGTATATACTGTTTGAATGACAGCTTGGTAAATCTGTTGGCGATCAAATATTCAATATCGCTACTCATCATAAGTACTTAGTACATTATCAGTGCAGCAGCAGACGTTCAAACTAATATCTATGATGATTGGTTGATATCAGAAGGGAGGCTAGCCTCCCCTACGAGGTTTCTTTTCTCAACACTCCTCAGCACTGAAAGTGAACACTCGATGCTGATTGGCTAATTTTTTTACCAATGGAGGCACGAGAGCTCAGCTCTTCCCAGGCCTCCCCCTCCCCTTCTCTATCACCTAGCGGTTGTAATTACATCAGCAGATTCGGCACATTCGCGATAGAAAAGCGGCGCTTTCACGGTATGGGATTACAACTGTGGAATTACAAACAAAATATAAACAA
>NW_015641018.1:889968-890257 GCF_001515625.1 Sinocyclocheilus rhinocerous
ACATACAGCAAGATAATATAATTTCACTTACCTGGCCTATCACTTGAAGCAAACATCCATCCCTTCTTAAAAGTCTGTGATAAAAGAGAGCTGCCTGTTGCGCCATTTAATTAAGCCGACTGCTGTAGCCTATATCCAGCTTAGACTGTTTTCCCTTTCTTTTTAAATTTGCGTATATACTGTTTGAATGACAGCTTGGTAAATTTGGTAATCAAATATTCAATATCGCTACTCATCATAAGTACTTAGCGGGAGACGTTCAAACTAATATCACATAATTTACGTCTCT
>NW_015641018.1:890426-890576 GCF_001515625.1 Sinocyclocheilus rhinocerous
GCGCTTTCACGTTATGGTATTACTGGTATTACATTACAAACAAAATATACACATTCTGAGACATGAACTGAAATGAACTGTGAATTTTATTAATTTTATTAACTCCTCCTCCCATTTTCACCTCAAAATTTTGGGGAAGCTGTGCCTCCC
>NW_015641018.1:890759-890840 GCF_001515625.1 Sinocyclocheilus rhinocerous
ATATGATGCGTTTCCTTTCTCGTTGGAGTGTTACAAGCTCTTGGTGCATAAAGTTGTAAAGACTAAAGTCACTAAAGTCTC
>NW_015641018.1:894446-904924 GCF_001515625.1 Sinocyclocheilus rhinocerous
CTGTGAATTTTATTAACATTAAATCGTCGTCCTCCCATTTTCACCTCAAAATTATGGGGAAGCTGTGCCTCCCCCGACGAGCCGCCACTGCTTGTAATCTTATCTTTGTTAGTGTTTTGTTTCCATGATAATGAACCATAATTTTCAAAATGACAGTGTATGCTATCTCATTCCCAACACGTTCTTTTGTTTTAAAGGGGTCATATGATGCGATTTCAATTTTTCCTTTCTCGTTGGAGTGTTACAAGCTCTTGGTGCATAAAGTTGTAAAGACTAAAGTCTCAAATCCAAAGAGATATTCTTTATAAAAGTTAAGAGTCAACCACGCCTACCGACTTACATGAGTTTATATTATCTCTGTCATACAATTTTGTAATACCTTTTAGTATTTCGAAATCGTGTATTTGCCTTTTTATTTTTGCTTCCCTTTTGAATAGTATGATCTTGAAAAAATAATGCTTTTTGTTTCATCTGGTGGATTTTAGCCATATAAAGTACTATTTCTGTTGTAAAACCTTTAATAAACCTGTCAGTGTGCTTTTGAGGCATGGACAGGCTACAAAATTGTCAAATACTGACTTTTGGCTCCTTCTCTAAACTTCTAATCGGGCTTGTGCGAGGAGCCTTTTTGTCCCACGGTGACAAGCATTCATTGCTTTCATTGCATTTCTACTGGGCAACAACTAGTTGGCGGGGGAGAGAACATACCACGTACACACCTTTAACCAAAACAGCCTTTCTGGTCCAAACATGCATTTTAATTATAGATGCTCCTGGGCAGCACACCCACACACAGAGATTTGTTTAATATTCACTAATCTCTCCTGCCTTTGCCTCCCACGTTGTATACACTAATGGCCACTGAAGCCTGCCCTGCAGTCCCTGAGCCAGAGCCCTACACTAAACACTGACACCCATCCTCTCCCTGCTTTGTTTCCAACAGCTCACCGAGGAGTTTCTTTTGTGCCATGCTCCGAACAATCGCGCTTGATCCGGCCTCCCTGTCTTTCTCTCCTCCTGAATCTGGTGAAATTTATCAGTGTCCCTTGTGAGGGAGGACCAGATGGCTGCCCTGCTCTTGTTTTCAAGGCATCGGATACAGCTTTGTTTGTTAGTGCAGCCATTGAAACCTCAGCCACGAGAGAGAGTCCCAGTCTCCATCTTGTTGTCTGCAGCTCCACAGCTGGAACCATGATTGACTAATTAATTTTTATGATGCCGAATATACATGCAGTTCTTTAGAATTTATGTTTGTTTTTTGTTTTTTCCAAATCTGTATTGGAGAATTTACAACTATACTGTGAATTGGAAGGCTTGCTTTCTTTTGGAAGACTAAACTATTATTTTGTTCTCATTGTTTTAGTATTATTTATACTGTTGGTTTTTGAAATTACTGTGAAATTTTGGTATTATTGCTTTGGTATAATTTATACTATTGTTTTTTTTTAATGTACTGTGAAATTACAAGGAATTTAATTTCTTTTTTGGGAGACTAAATTATTATTTTGTTTTTGTTGTTTTAGTATTATTAGTAGTATTATTTATATTACTTATACTGTGAATTTTTGGTATTATTGCTTTGGTATTATTTATACTGTTGTTTTATTTTATTTACTGTGAAATTACAAGGAATTTCATTTCTTTTTCTGGAAGACGAAACTATTTTGTTATGTTTTGGTCATTTTTATAATGTTGGTCTTTGAATTCTCTGTGAAATTACAAGAAATGTAATTTATTTTTTGTGACACTTAACTATTATTTTATTTTGTTTTGGTATTATTTATACTGTTGGATTTAGAATTTTCTGTGAAATTTTGGTATTAATTTGGTATTATTATTTTGGTATTATTCATACTAAATTTGTTTTTTAATTTACTGTGAAATTACAGCTAATTTAATTCATTTTTGCCATATTTGTTCCATTTTTATATGATTTATTTAGTTATCAGTGTTTATTAATAAAAAAAAAGTTGGATTAAAGGAATGAATATCTCAAGTTGACGTGCACATTGATGGATGGATGGATGGATGGATGAAGTAAACCCTTTAAAAGGAAAAATGTGTTGGGTATTTAGTAGTGGTGTAGGGGGGAAATCAATTAATCAATCAGTTTTAAAGTATTGCAATATTTTATCTCATGCTACTGTATCAATATTGTAACGGAATACATCTGCATGGCTGTTAGTAGATAATTAATTTAAATAACCTAATTTCCTCATCTAGTGATTTTTTTGTGTGAGGCAGAACTGAATAAACAGATGTTTGAAGGAAAGGAGAAAAGACGAAAGGACAAGAGCAGGTAAGAGGAGAGACCTTCTGTTCAAGGCTTTTACACACTTCGAGGTTTGATAAGATTACAGCCAAACAGACACAAACCCTCCACCCTGAACACTGTGATTGTGTAGGAGAGTAAGAAATGAGTGCCAGCAGGGAAAAAGAACAAAATGGCTGTATTTAAAACCAGCCTTTTTGCCCAGTCAATGACTTAACAGACAGTGTGTTTGCGTAAAAGTTCAGACAGGCTTCCGTACTACATCTAGTGATCTACAACAAATTACATTTAAGATGTAAAAAAATACGTTACACATATATTTATTACACACACATCACAAAACCAACCAGATGAAGGCAACTTGAAGCCTTTCTATCTCTGTTTACTGCCAGCGAAGACAGCATTTTTCAAACAGGGCCAACATTATTGCTATGGCAACCAAATTCGTTTTACATCTGGTCACGTGATTAATCAAATAATGATATAATCATGATATTTAGCATTTATTTCGGTGGTTCCCCTCGCCCACCCCATATACCAAGGATTAATGCTGCGTTCATATCTTGAATTACTGTAATTACGAGATTCTACTCAGAGCTGTTCATGTCTTCAGACTCAGAAATGATTTGTTACCATGGCAACAGTCATAACGCCAAAATGGATCCATGTGCGGCTTTGTTGTTGATGGCAGCAAAATATTTATTCATTACATTCATTTGTTGTTCACCTCTAAATGTTTGTGTAACATGTTTTAGAATAAAAAAAATCACACCAGGTAATAGTGGCTATAAAAAAAAAAATAGAATCAAACAGAAATATGTGTCAAGGTACCAAGCTATCCTAGACTGTTGCCATTTTACTAGATGTCACAACTCATGTAATTATGAGTTTGGTGAAAACTTAAATGTTTTTTTTTTTTACATATAATTACGGTAATTTTGAAATGACGTGAACACACCATAATGCTGCCTTCACATGCTAGCAAGATTATGGCAAATTCAAGTTAACAACTGAAGTTGCACATGAGCACCACCTCAGGACGTAATTATGTACAGAAAATAATTTTGATATCCAATTTACACAGTTGAGATAACGCATAACCTTTTAACATAGTGAAGAAGAGGATAGTTTAGTATAATTTTTTTTCTAAATGAATACTTCTCTTGGTATATGTTGCACTAGTGTTGGGCAATATGCTCCATAGTCATATCATCTAATCGTTAGCCTGTGAGATCGCCGATACATGATATTATCAAGCTAATTTATTTAATTATTTACTTAGTTTCATTGCCAGACAGTGTAAGGGTAATAAGCAGCCTAATGTTAGTGTAATTTATTAACTACACATTATATCTTTTTAGTCAAGTAGCATGGATGTTCTAAAATATTTTTAATATTACTGAATTTGTATTTAACATGACAACAATTTAATAGAAACATTGTAAGTTACTCATTTTAATGCTTATAGTTATTCAAACAACAACGAGCAAAAAATATTTACATTATCAAAAAACATCATCGCTGACTTAAGTCTAGCGTGAGTTTATGCACTTTATGATACACTGTATGACGACTGAATCTCTTATACTTACATCGCATGTAGTTTATGATGAGAGAATTTGCGAGAGAGCAGAATTCAGTCAGCGAGCGCACTGAACAACAAAACTCTGGTGTTTCAGCGATGGCTCATCTGACCAACTCTGGCTATTGCATTCATAAACTCAACGGAATACACTAAAAATGCATCAGCCACAGGCGATATCTCTGACTATCTTGGATACACGATACTATCGTCTATTGGCACAACCCTATTTGCACTTTCATTCATAACATTTAAATATGTAACGACTGTTGCATATTGTGCATTTTTTACATTAAGGGAACTTATTATTATTATTACAAACTATAATTCTAACAAATACATGAAAACAAGCAAAATGGCACATTAAAGTGGAATAAAATGTTAAAATATTTCAGTAAAATATGAAAAACCGCAAACAATACAAACGTGTAAACAATAATAGACATTTATGACCTTATAAAAAATTCCAAAAGATAAATCTTAACCTATCACAATAATGTTTAGTAGAATCTAATGTAATTTTACAATATACAAATCTCTCCATTTATGTGTCATAAACAGTCCCGTAGTTTACGGGAGGGCTAATACCCGCTTAAATTATACACCGCCGCAGTTTAGGGTGAAACGCCGATTGAGATGGAACGAACAGGCATGTTATTGCGATATTCCTCCTTCAGTTTCAACAAAGCTGCAGAGACAACCGCCCAGGCCTCCCCCATTTTCGCCTGGAAGGTCACCTCTCCAGTGTTTGAGTGTCTGAAGCCGTTGGCTGCTCCTGAACCGTTTGGCTCTTTCTCCACTAGCAAACAGTACCACAATGTACCTCAATCGGTCTTAAATCTATTTTTAAAGGGTTTTATTCCGCTTCACGCCGATGCGAACGGGACCGGACTCTTGTTTGGGAATTTATCTGACGATCTGCCGCCTCAAAGCAGCTTTATAACGCGTTGTTTGAGCACTATTTGACTAAATAATCGAGGAGGAGGAAATTCCACACAAGCAGTGAAAGGCAGCCCTCGCGCTCATCCGGGTATTAAAGTGAGTGTTTTCTTCATTTTACTCGTTATATCGATAATATAGCAGCATATGTGCGTTAATGTACCTCTGTGTTTTTTTAATAACAATGTATAGCGATTTATAATTTGGCAAGGGCATTTCTTTTGGAGGAGCTGGATGGGTGGGGGATGGGCAGCAATGTGTGTGTGTGTGCGCCCGCGTAAATGCAGCACCAGTTCAGATTGTTTGGTAGTTTAGGTGTGTGCAAAACATAATTTCATTAGACATTAGTGTCTAATGCTGACACTGTTTTAAGTTAAGTATGCATTAAATTGACTTCCTTGCACCTGATGTTATATTAATTATTGGTATTTTAATATAATTTAATATTAGGCAGTTTATTTTAACATTTATTCTAATATGCATCATAAAATCTACTTAAGTTGAAGTTTTCACATAAATACTCTTCTTTTATTCTGTATAAATGATTCATCTCTTGAAAACACTGGTGTTAATTTGTGAGTTACACTCATTTGTTCTTTATATAAGTGAATATAACATTATTTGAACATTGTGTGAATTATAATCAGTGTTTATAATAAGACTGTAAATGAAGATGAGCTCGAGCACATGACAGTGTTGTGGGCAATGCACTAAACTCTATGAGAGTGGGGGAGGGGAGCTCAACTCACATTCAGTGTTTGGACAAACAAGTGTGTGTGTGTGGAATGACAGGATCATGAATTTATAATTATTTACAGGTAAAGTGATATTTCTTAGTATGCACACTGATTATATACACTGTCATTTTCAGATCATGCAATGCATATGATTACATTTGACACCAACACAAACTACTACTACTTGTGGCTTATTTGATATTTTACAGTCACTCAGAGAGTGCTGTTGTATTTTTAGTGTAAAATGTTGGACTATATAAGATGAATGTGTGTGAAATATTTGGATCATAGTGTTTAGTCTACTGCGGGGGTGGGGAGCTCTGTACTGTGTGTGTATGTGTGTGCGTAATTTGAAGGCCATGTGTGTTGGGAAACTCCCATTGTAATGGCTCACATGTAACCTATTTAGATCACAATCCTTAAAGGGTTAGTTCACCCAAAAATGAAAATTAGGCTGTGTTTTACTCACCCCCGATGCATCCTAGGTCTATATGACTTTCTTCTTTCAGACGAACCAGTCGGAGTTATATTAAAAATGGTCTTTGATCTTTCAAGCTGTTTAATGCCACTCAGCGGGTGTTGCATTGCTTCAGTCCAAAAGAACTTGAATCTAGCTTGCGCTTACTGTTGTAAACAGAAGCAGTTCTGGGGGAATGAAGTATGAGGTCGGCTTTGCGCATGCGCCACTCAGAAGTGACGCACGCGGAAATGCAGCGGAGAGATCAAAACAAAACAACGGTCACTAATTAGAAGTACAAAACGAGGATTTGTAAAGAAGAATGTTGGAGAATTTCGATATAAGCCAAGAGGAGACTGGTTTTCCTTTGCTAAAGAAAGGAAACTTTGCTTCCTTTAATCCTGTAAACAAACGTTGGTTTTCCCGAGACTCACCGGCGCATGCGCAACGCTGACCCCATACGTCATGCTCCCGGAACTGCTTCTGTGTACAACTGTTGGCGCAAGCTACATTAAAGTGATTATTACGTTTTGAATATGGATATTTTTCTTACAAAAACGCATCGATTTGCTACAGAAGGCCTTTGTTCACCCCCCGGAGCCGTGTGAGACACTTTTTTTATGGATGGGCAATTTTTATTTAAGTTCTTTTGGACTGAAGCAATGCAACACCCGCTGAGTGGCATTAAACAGCTTGAAATATCAAAGACAATTTTTAATATAACTCCGACTGGATTCGTCTGAAAGAAGAAAGTCATATAGACCTAGGATGCATCGGGGGTGAGTAAAACACAGCCTAATTTTCATTTTTGGGTGAACTAACCCTTTAAAGTAATTTACTATTGGGGTTAGGTTAACCTAGCTAATTTTTACATAGCCCCCCTCCAAAATTAGGCCTATAATAATACGCCGTAAAAATACAAACAAAGCAATTTTAATTATAAATACAGTCTGTCTTAGATTCTACAAGTAGATGATTTGAGTCTTTCAGCCTTTGTTTGAAATCTGCGTCTCTCTCTCTAAGTGGAAGAGTGGCACGGTTATGTAACTAGTGCCTGAGAGTGGATTGAAGCAAGATGTGGGGGATGGGACAGACAGATCTGATCTATTGCGCTTTTCCCCTCTTTTTCCTCCCCCCTTTCCTTCATCGAACAGAATCGCAGTGGGCCAGTCGACGTGTTGAAATGTGACGTTTGAGTCTGTGCTCTGTTGCGATGCGGTGTCGTTGACCCTGTTTTTGTTGAGCCTCAAGGTTGAGATGAGATGGGCAGATGGTGGTGTGAGCTTGAAAATGCCTGCCTTGGTCTATGCTTTCTTGAACAAGGCCTGTGTTATTTTCTGCAAGGTCATTGAGGAACACTGTTGCTGTAACTTTGCGCAATTCAACGTTTAATGCGTCCACTTAAAGCAGCAATAATTGTTTTTTTTAAGAAAGTAAACCTTTTTACGTACACAGCGGAGGGCAACTGGTAAACAAACTCATTTTGGCATTGTTTATCTCTTTGCTTTTGTTCTGCGGCATGCCAGAAGTGTTGCCCGTTTGGTTAACGAAATCGAGCTCAAGTCAAGTTAAAATGACTCTCTGGTCTGTTTCTTGAATGACTGGTGAATTAGGCTATATGGTTGGTGGCCTGCTATCAGACCCGTCAATCACTTGCTGTGTTTGAAGTAACTCTGTACTGTAACTGTACACTACTGTATCAGTTTATCCACCTAATTTTTTAACATAGAAGTACGATATTTTCTGTCAATATGCAAGACTTCTGATTCATTAGCTGCTTTATGTAAATACCTGGAAGAATAACCAAGTGCAGTGAACTGTAAAACTATTTGCGCTACAAACCAGCACCTTTATGGTTACGATAAATTAAAATAATATTATACCAAATGCCAGTTTGCATTATCTAGTAACATAATCAACTGATTTTGTACAGCTAAAATAACTGGAAGCGAGTGATACCGGAAGCCTTGCACATTCAGGTTAAAAATGGCATGTTTTTACATTAAAATTAAGGTCGATACTGTAGAATCCAAACAATTTTTGGAATAGTAAACAAATTAGTAGGTCATACGTGTATTACATGCGTACAGGAAATTTGACCTTCTATTTACAGTAGAGTTGTCTTTTGGTAGTGGATAGTTTTTTGTAGTTGGGGGAATTTTAGTGGAAAAAAAAAAGAGGAAGAGGCATCCCGCTTTAGATGAGCAGGACGGTCCCTGGTGTGATTGACTTCACCTTGGTCAGCTTCCCTCTGTGAATGATTCCCAGAAACTGCTAGCTGACTAAATCTAGATATCAGTTACAGCAAGTTCAGATGTGCTGTTATACATAGTTTTGCAGTGTTGTGAAAGCATGAAAAATAGCACAGCACCGTGTGGGGGACAAAATTCAGGTTGAGGAGAGATATGACCTGAAGTATAAATTTAATAAATGACAAATATGGCTGTGTATTAAATATATAGTGAAAGTCTTTGACAGGCCAAATTGCATATGAAAATAATATTTATAGAACGATTTTCAAGGTACTCAAAGATGCTGTACAAGAGATAGAATTAGCAAAAGGAAAGTTTTGGGGGGGACTATCAGTGTGTATGACCAATAAAATATAGGCCTAGGGTTAAAGTATGGGAAACCTGTTTGGACACAGTCAGTGTTTACGCAACTGGTGGCACTGAAATTGAGCAACTTACCATAAAGAAATCATAAATATCAGTCAACTATTTAGGAACTCTAAAATGATGACTCATTTATTAACCAGCACAAATATGAGGCAGTAAAGCAGACGCAGACTTTGAGGCATTGTTTTACTGAACTAGAATGTGAATCTTGTCTCATTATGTTGTCTGACCTCTCATTATGCTGTTTACCTTTTGTCTATGTTGACTCGTGTTCTGTGAAACACAGATATGACCGTAAGTGGAAGTAAAACTTCAGAAAGCTACTTCCCATTTTCTTTGCCAACGAGTAACACCGGGTACTGGTTTTCTCTTAACATCTCTCTGTTTTTTAGATTGTTTCATCATAAATTGGCAGTAGAATGATCTGCCTCCTTATTACTCCTCATTTGCGCAGCGTGGTACCTTTTTAGGATGTTTATTAAGCATGACCCAATAAAGCGTTTCAGGGCATTATGCAAATATTTTACAGTGCGTTTACTATTCTTCAGACAGGTCCATGGGGCAGTCATATATCACATCATGTTGGTTTTATTTTCCAGATTAAAGGTTATGTACATGAGCGAGAGCTTAAACTTGCAGACTGGTTGTTCATGTGCTCAGCTGTGGTGGTGTTTGGGGGATGGGCGGATTTCTGACCTGTGCTTTAGCTGTTCATTTGTCTCTTCCTGCTCTCTGACAGACTAAAAAAACTCCTGTAGCGCCCCTCCCCCCACCCACGCGGTTGCATGCTTTTGTCGTGTGACCTGAAGGTCAAGTTCAACATGTAAATCTGCAGCGTTACCAAGTGCTCTAAAGGGCACATGTTGTTTGAGAATTAAGGAAATGTTCAAAGGCAGAGAGTTTTATCAGGAACTTACAATTTACCTTATGTGACATTGGTGGCAATTTGTGAATATTCAACAGTTTTCAGCAACATGATGTAACTTGTTGTTTTAGAAGAGCTATTGGATTTAGGCTAGGCAGTATACAGAAAATTTGCGATTTTGCTGGCAATGTAAAATTAAATATATATTTTTTTGTTCGTTCATTAAGTGTCCTTACCCTCCTTGCCTCCAATTTGTGTTTTATGAGCTGATGTTAGTGTTGGTAAGTTCAGTTTGTTTCCATGAGTCAGTTCAGTGTGTCTATTTTAGTAAATCAATTTCTAAATTATTTCTAAACCAAATTAAATTTGCATTTGCAATTTATAATTGAAATCAACCAATTTGGCAGTTTAACTGCATTTCTTTTACTAAAAATAATTGTCAATGGAACTGTTAAGAAAGTTTTAGTGAGATTATAAGTACGTAGCCTACAGTCATGGCCAAAAGTTTTGGCAGTGACATAAATTTTGTGTTTTGCAAAGTTTGCTGCTTCAGTATTTGTAGATTATTTTTCCACATTTTTCTACTGAAAAACAATGAATAAGCGTATCAGAAGTTTTAAAGGCTTTTTTTTGGCAAAAAAAATATGATGAGTCAATATTTACAGTGTTGACCCTTGTTCTTCATAACCTCTGCAATTCGCTCTGCAAGTGTTTAATTTTATTTAAAAAAATTTTTTACACATCTACAAGTTCGCTTAGGTGCGCGCGGCAAATATGACGTCGTCGCGGTGTTGGCGGAAGTTCGCTTTGAGTGTGCGCGCGACGTCGTGCACAACATTTTTTGTAACTTTCCGCGCAGCTCCGTTTCCGAAGATGCACGAGTTCAAAGCGACTCTAGCCGAACATGCACGTCTGTGCCAGCATTTGTGTGAAACAGAAGCAGTTTGATGTTAAGTGCAGTCACACACACACAGATACACAGATCACGTTGCAGCCGAACTCAGACAT
>NW_015641018.1:905069-905150 GCF_001515625.1 Sinocyclocheilus rhinocerous
TAGACTTAAAAGTACCATTCTGCTGTTGGAGAGTGTTGTTATATAAACTACAGCAGTGCTCGTGCATTAAGTGCATTAAAT
>NW_015641018.1:909039-909848 GCF_001515625.1 Sinocyclocheilus rhinocerous
CACAATATCAAAACTGACGGATTTTCCAAAAGGCTTCGTTGAATAAACATGAGCACGTAGGCCTACTGCACGTTTAAAAATCTAAACGAGGCGCGGGTGTTTTTATATCACTGTATTTCTGAAGGAAGAATATGTTTAGAAAATTTTCAATGTCATTTCATTTCATCTTGCATGTTATATGCCTGATAAAGCAGCGTTTGTGAGCTTAGCGCTGCTTTGTGTACAGCCGTTACTGGGGAAACCTCTGTTTCTCACGCTTTATAGCACCTCCTGCTGGCAGAGAATGAATTTGCATTTTCAGTAAGTCCGTCTGATTTACACAGCAAACATATTTTGCTTTTCCTATATCCACGGGCGCTGCGGACAATCCGCGGGTCGGGTAATAAAAAATGCTTTCTGATTATTTGTGGGTTGGCCACGGGTGGATAAAATAAATAATAAATGATGCAAATATTAACGACATTTTTTAAAATACATTTTTTTCATGAGACAGACGATTTCGTGTGTGTGTGTGTGCTCGTTCGCCTGATCGGGAAGTTGCAGTGACAGAAACGGTGATATTCCAGATAAAGTTTGAAAGGAGTAAAGCCTGTGTTAATGCTATTGAGTAGGCTAATATGGCCAAAGAAGATATTTTGTTTTATAAATAACGTTAAATGTTCATTTAAAAGCAGCCCACGATTAACGTATTATGTTACCGTTATCCCTTACGACTCCGACGAGGTTTTGTTCCTTCCTCCACGCTGTGACAACTCACAAAAGAATATTTTTAGCCAAGCAGCGCGGAGAGCCGCTTCAGAAACGTGCCA
>NW_015641018.1:909905-914145 GCF_001515625.1 Sinocyclocheilus rhinocerous
CGGCTGGCTCACACAAGCACTGACTAGAGCGGCCGCGATCAGCTCCGGTAGCCGTGGAGCCGTAACGCACCGAAGACGTGTGCAGTGAGGCGCAGATCAGCTCTAACGTCACTGAATCTGCTGTTAAAAATGAACCATCTATTTATCATATCATCATGCAAAACATACTCGACAAATAGCAAATTTGTCATTGTTTCTCGAAACGTCATAGCATTTCCACACCAGCGATGACATGACTGTGGCGCCAAATCATTTATGTAATTTATGCAGGCTTTGTTTTGTAGTAGTTGAGCATAGACCTTAGTCAAGTCAGTCATTGAATTTGACATGGATGAAAAGGAAAAGACGTAAACTCATTACAATGACTATAAAACATGTTTTACAAAGTTTTTGCTCTGCGTGGTTGCTGTGTAAAAACATCGGTCGATTTTCGCATTGGTCTGCACGAAAACAGCAGATGGGCTGATTGAAAAATGCTAATTCATTTCAGGTGGGGCTTTTGGACCGGCAGAAATATAGCTTTTTCAACGGTACAGCTGTAATAAAAAAAGCACTGTGCTCACAAATGCTACTTTGTCAGGCTTTATAGGCAAGATGAGTTGAAAATGGCATTGAAGCTTTTCTGAAGACATTCGGTTCCCTTCAAAGAATACAGTGATATAAAAACACCCAAAAAAGCGTTTTGATTTTGATACGTGCAGTGCTCATGTTTAAGTCTTTTGGAAAATCTATTTGTGGCGGTCAGTTTTGATGTTGTGGCGTACTGTGATTCGTTTCCACAGTTATTAACATCATACATTTTTACCAGTTATATTTTCATCTAAAAATGTATGTACATATTAGGGATGTCAATTTTCGATCATTTCCATGATCGATCGTCGTTTAAATTAGCGATCAATTAATCGATTAATCGCTAACTTTAATGCAGCAAAATGCATCTATTGCAGCAGCACGCTGTCACCGGTATGGCAGGATGTGCCATATGTGGATGTGAGCTTCATCTTTCAAAATAAATGTAAAGACAGTAAATAATGTCATTAGTTGTACCATCAGTTCAAGCCCGTATGGCAATGAATTAAGAATTCTTTTGATGTATTAATTTGTTCCCTCATTTTAGTTAAATCATGGATTATTTAAGGAACAAAATTAATGAAACATGGACAGTGGCCACAAATTAAGAAGTTGTAGGAACGAATTAACAAGTTGTAAACGACTTAATCGACCATGATAGCTTTAATCGGTTGCATCTCTTATCGACAATTAATCGACCATCATCGACTAATCGTTAACATCCCTAGTACATATATACTTTGTGTAAAATACTATATTTTGTATTTTATGCCCTTGACCTAAAATTTCAGAAAACTGGTTAGAGTGTTTCTAACACAACGGCTAAAGGAGGGATGGCAAATTTGACATCTTCTGACCACTTGAACCAATCTTTTGATATCTTTTTACATTCATAGGAGCACGATTGTGGATTTATTCATGAGGTCGACCGATTGATCGGCCAGCCGATTAATCGGCCGATTTTTGCCATTTTAAAATTAATCGGCATCGGCCGATTGTGCTGCAAATTAGGCTGATTTATAGTAGGGCTGTGCGATTTAATCAAAATCGTCATAAAATCGCGATTTGAGCTTGCACGATTTCTAAATCGATCGATTTTCCGCGCCCCGACCTCCTGCAGTATGCTATCCGAACCAATCAGAATGCAGCGTGCCTAAATGGAGCATGAGAACAGAACAGACCGGGCAGGCATACAAACGTAACGCCAGGTTCACACACTCCGTCTGTGGTGCGTATTTTTTCCGCACCCATGTTAACGGATCAGAGCGTTCACACTGCACGCGATTGCGGTCCGGCAGTGCGCTCCAGCAGCGGTTTCGTCTGCAGCAGTCATGCTGCGATCGTTTCCGCACGGAATCTATTTCTGCTGTGCTGCACGCGCTGAATTAAAGTGACAGCGCATTATTCGCGGTAAAAATTAACATGGATTGACACGGAAATTTAGTAATTACACCATAAATGCATATAATTAAAGTCTACTGTTTCACAGTCAACACATGGCTTTTTGGCTAGATTTAAAACAAGGAAAAGTGCACTTTTAGATAAACAAGGCAATAATAGATGGCACTCATGGTGGTAGTTAAACAAAGTTATATTTATTGAGTTTAAACGTGAATACGTCTATAAAAGATTGTATTACTGTACTGTGATAAAAGAGAATCACAATGCTGAAAAAGCATTTTCAGAAACAACGTTTGGATTTGAAATCAAAATAATGGATAAATGTTGTGTTTGTGGTAAACAGCCACAAACATCAGGAGCGGTCTGCAAACTCGTCCTGGGTGAAAGCAAAATGAGTCCGTGCTGCTTCTGCACCACATACACATACTGTATACGCACTGCAGACGGAGTACGTGTGAACTTGGCGCAACAAATCTAGTTCAACATCTGAGGCAACGCCACAAAGAGCTCTATGACCAATGCATGGCAAAAAAAAAATCCCTGGACACGGGATTTGTTTTTTTTTTTCTGCCATATGTCTATTCAAGAGACATTTTGTTACACCTTTACTTAAGTGATTATTTTGCCTTATGTCTGTTCTAGAGACATGTTACAGCTTTTTGATAAAGCTCTAATTGGTTTTCTTTTGGAAATATGTTTCAAATTCACACAGAATGCATTAATGACTGTAAAGCATGTCTGTGTGTGTCAAAATCGTGATTAAAATCGAAATCGCAAAATTGATCAAAGAAACCGCGATAGGTTTTTTTTGTCCATAATTCAGCCCTAATTCTGGCCTTAAATTATCACATCAAATCATTTTTATTCTTCAGAAATACAGCAACATTCAAAGCTTGTTCCCTGTGGGAGAATCAAACACTATGTCGTATAGCCAACAAAACCGGTTTAAATTTCTTTACTTAAAAAAAAAAACACAGATTATCACTGTTTTCGCATCTCTTACTGTGATAAACATGCGGGAAGGGAAATTAAAGATTTTATGGCAATGAATTAAGAATTCTTTTGATGTATTAATTTGTTCCCTCATTTTAGTTAAATCATGGATTATTTAAGGAACAAAATTAATGAAACATGGACAGTGGCCACAAATTAATAAGTCGTAGGAACGAATTAACAAGTTGTAGGAATGAATAGCCTATCCTTCCCCCGCAGTGCCCTGCAACCTTCACCTAATTGTTTCAAATATGAAACAATTATCTGGGGAAATGACTGTTACTACATTTCTATTGCATTCCATGTTGAAGAATTTTGTGTTGTTTCTATTTTAATGTACTTTTAAAGTTTAAATCACATTAAAAGCTTAATTTGTAATTATGAGTGAATGATGATGCATTTATATACCGTCACCGTCACTCACAGCCGCTCGGACGTGTTTTGCGCATGAGCCGCACGCAGCCCAAAATTAAACGACTTAATCGACCATGATAGCTTTAATCGGTTGCATCTCTTATCGACAATTAATCGACCATCATCGACTAATCGTTAACATCCCTAGTACATATATACTTTGTGTAAAATACTATATTTTGTATTTTATGCCCTTGACCTAAAATTTCAGAAAACTGGTTAGAGTGTTTCTAACACAACGGCTAAAGGAGGGATGGCAAATTTGACATCTTCTGACCACTTGAACCAATCTTTTGATATCTTTTTACATTCATAGGAGCACGATTGTGGATTTATTCATGAGGTCGACCGATTGATCGGCCAGCCGATTAATCGGCCGATTTTTGCCATTTTAAAATTAATCGGCATCGGCCGATTGTGCTGCAAATTAGGCTGATTTATAGTAGGGCTGTGCGATTTAATCAAAATCGTCATAAAATCGCGATTTGAGCTTGCACGATTTCTAAATCGATCGATTTTCCGCGCCCCGACCTCCTGCAGTATGCTATCCGAACCAATCAGAATGCAGCGTGCCTAAATGGAGCATGAGAACAGAACAGACCGGGCAGGCATACAAACGTAACGCCAGGTTCACACACTCCGTCTGTGGTGCGTATTTTTTCCGCACCCATGTTAACGGATCAGAGCGTTCACACTGCACGCGATTGCGGTCCGGCAGTGCGCTCCAGCAGCGGTTTCGTCTGCAGCAGTCATGCTGCGATCGTTTCCGCACGGAATCTATTTCTGCTGTGCTGCACGCGCTGAATTAAAGTGACAGCGCATTATTCGCAGTAAAAAATAACATGGATTGGCACGGAAATTT
>NW_015641018.1:915212-919374 GCF_001515625.1 Sinocyclocheilus rhinocerous
GGCATCACAATATGGTAAGGGACGTAACATTTCTGTCACACGCTTGAGGTATTCGGCCAGTCACAACGCACTGGATAGCTGGCCAGTCAGAGCACACCTCGCTTTTTCAGAACGATGAGCTTTGTAAAAATCGGCGCGTTTCAGAAAGGCAGGGCATAGAGGAGAAACAATAATGTACAGTATGTGGAAAATAATGTGTTTTTTTAACCTTAAACCGCATAAACACATTTCATTACACCAAATACACAAAATAATGTTCTTTTTAGCAGCATCATATGACCCCTTTAATATCAGGGGCATGCTGAAATGTTCCGTTGATTAACTGAAAACAGACTAGACCAAAAGATTCTTGGGATTTAAGAATCGATATTGTTTAAAAAAATGAGAATTGATTAAACTTGAGAAATCTATGTTTCTTTTTACCCAGCCCTATATGTTAGATATCTTCTAGATATTACATATCTTACTGAGTTTTTGCAGACATGTAATTAGATATAAATCCATGGGTTTTCTTTTACACCCATCGCGGACTCATCCGAGCCCAGTTTTGCCTTAAAGCATTAGTAAATCTGACCCATACAAGGCTTTATCAAATGTAGAAGTTCGGCAGTCGACACTCATTTCTATTTTTAGAGTGTCTGGCATGTGTGTTCATGCATGCATTCAAGTAATACAGAAGTGCCCGGCACTCTTGCGGTCTGAGGTGCTACTAATGGCGCTTTTCCACTGCGTGGTATGACTCGGCTCGGCACGGCTCAGTACGGCACGGCACGGCTCGGCTCGGCACGGTTTGCGTTTCCACTGCAGTTTAGGTCTTATTCGGGATAAGTTTAGGCGGGATTATTCACATGTGGTTATAGTTGCAGAGGTTGTAGAGGCGTCTACATCCACGACTCCTAAAAAAAACTTTTTCATTCCGCGTCGCCCCATCAAGCTCTCGCTGGATCCGCTCCTCTGCTATCAACGAGAGGAACGTCTGTACTTCCTCAACAGACCACGAAACTTTTTGGTTGTTAAAAAAAGGTGCACTCGTTCAAAACAGTTGCGTTCGATCCTTCGCTGGCTGTGCTGATTTAAATCTAGCGCTTCTTTTGTGTTTGTGTAGTTGCGTTCGATCCTTCGCTGGCTGTGGTGATTTAAATCTAGCGGTTCTTTTGTGTTTGTGTTGCAAGTTCAGTGACGCAGTTAGTGACTACTCTCTCCGGCCAATCCATGATCAGCAGAGTTTACACGTCACGTTTTGGTAAGCTCTGGGGAAACTTACGCATGCTTTTGCAGCCTAGGTGCTACAGAGGTTCCCCCCCATATAATTTCTAACTTGTCTTGATTGCTGTGCTCTGCGAGATTAAATATTTTGCTGGCGCTGCAAAGCGACTTCACAAATTCTTTTTGAAAACTCACATTTGCTTTTAAACTTCAAGGATGGCATCCAGGGAATGAATATGGTATAAAGTTTAAGTTTGAAACTCTGCCAGCAACCTGCAAATCAAAAACGGCATTCCTGTTAAATTGGATGGCAAACCTAGCACAAGCTAATAGAACAGTGCAATACCCTGAAAGAGGCTCTGCGTCGTTACCAGAATTAGGGAAGGAGATCCCTGGAAGTGTCTTCCTGTGCATTGACAAACCCCTATGAGTCTGAGACAAATCGTATTCGCAGGACTCGATGCATCTTGTTTTGTTGAATAGTGGAGGATCATTGGTTGATCTTATCTCTTACTTCTGAATACATTCACCTCATTTGTTCTTTGCATTGAGGATTTTCTAATGCATTTTGTCAGAAAGGAATTGGATCAAGGTGCTTAATTAATCTCTCTGATTCAGGTTTAGAGTTATTGATACGTTTGTCAATTCTCATGAGCAGCGTGTATTAGAGTATAGAAGATAGTGAATAGCAATCACTGAGTGTACCTTACAAAACAGTAACTAAACGTATTTATAAAAACTGAATTCGATCCTGTTCGCATTTCGCATGGCACAATTTTTTTCTGAGGAGGTGAGGTAAATTTGTGTTGCACAGAAACCTTTATATTTCAATCACATACAAAGTTAGCTTTTTACTACTACTACTTTTAAAAAAAAATTTTTTTATAATGGAGCAAATTACATACCTTTTTCAGCTAACTAAGGGCTCCCAATTCTGTCTGGATATGAATATCTTTGATGCAAGTTATTTTTTTCTCTCAATGCCTCTGTGCATTTATGTCGACAGTAAATGACAATTAAATGTCCCATTGTACCACCTGCTGCAAATTTCATTATGGATACATTGTATAACGGCCAAAAATGGGGCGCTCCTAAATCGGGATGTCACGAGAACCAGTACTACGGTACCAAGTCTATATTAACATTTTAAAATCGGAACTGACAGGGGCAGCCAGAGCATACGCCTGGAATGAAGTGTTTCAGTCGGTCCTCGAAGGGTAAAGAAGAAGAAAAAATGCCTACAAGCACACAAGAACTACACGTGGAAGACGGCGACGCTATATTATGAATATGATTGTGTGAGATTTAAATGAAAGCGAGCAGCTCTGAAAGCAAAAGCGCTGCGCATGATCACGCACACACATGAAGTTACTGACTGTCTGACAGCTTACAGCTTGTTCATTCGTTGTGTATCCGTCCACGGATTATCCTTATTAAAGGGGTGGTTGACTGTTTTTTTTTCTAGGCTTGATTGTGTTTATGGGGTGCAGTCTAACGTGTTAATGGTTCGTAAAAAAACAAACAAAAAAAAACGCATTTTTCACATAATTTACCTTTATTCCACACCGCTGTCCCCTCTCCTATAAATGCGCTGATAATTTCCTGCTTTTATGAAGCCCCTCCCTCAGAAATACGTAATGGGCATAGATTGGTTAGCTGTTGTGATTGGCTAAACCGCCTCTAGTGCGTGTCTAAATGTCCCGCCCCTCACCTCAGCGGCATGTGCTCCAGTTGTATTGTAAACAATGGCGTTGTCTATATTGCTTATCAATTTGAGCCCGATTGAGACCCAGAGAGAATATTAGTGAAGAGGATCTGCAGAACCTGTGCAAGCATGGCTCTTAATGGTATGTTTTTTGTTGTCTCATACTTTTAGATACGCTGTTATTTGTAAATGCTACTGCTTCTGTTAGCTTTTAATATATGGTTTTATCTTGATTAAAGCTTTAATACAATACGGCAACCGCACACGCGTCCATGTATAACGATTCTCATAGCTATTTGAAAATAATTGTATAAATGGTAGGGCTGGTCCGAATACCATTTTTTGAGCTTCGAAGCTTCGGTAGTAATCAACACCGAATATTCGAAGCTTCGGAGGGAGGGGGCTGAACATATTCTTCTCTCTATTAAAGGCAGGAATCTCTGTGTGTCTGTCTGTCTGTTTGCATTTTTATTATGTCATACAATTTTTTGAGCTTCGAAGCTTCGATAGTAATCAACACCGAATATTTGAAGCTTCGGAGGGAGGGGGCTGAACATATTCTTCTCTCTAACACCGTGTCTACAACGGACGCGAACGGTGCGGTGCGAAAAAATACTATAGAACTCATCATAATCAGTGATGCTGTCTACACTGGATGCGGCGCGTCGTGACACGACAAATTCCCGACAGAAAACTGCTGCTGTGTTCTATTTATGACGTATTGACACAAATTTCTAATGCGAGCCGGAAGCGGCGCGCCTCACTATTCATTGAGCATGCAGGGCTTACATGCTCTGAGGACAGACACTGCAGTAGTGATACAAAACACACAGGTCTGTTAAGAGCAATACTTTTAATATAGACAAATTATTATTAGGCTGGGCTACTGTACGTTTTTTTTATGACTGCCGTATTCGCAAGTATTTTCCAAGCAAATTAAGTGCACGTTTTTATCATGTGTAAAATTACTGATTAACATGGCAGATAAAAGCAGCTTATATTGCAGTATAACAATATACTATAGGCGTACTACTTACAGAAATTATTTTTCAAACTTGATGTGGTGTTGTGGTAGGCCAGTTTCAAATCGCATATTTGGCACACTGCCCTTTTTCGCGTCCAGTGTAGACCGACTTTAGCTGTTGCGGCGTGGCAACTGTTGCGTCCTTTAATGGCGCTTTTCCACTGCATGGTACGGCTCGGTACGGTTCCCTTTTGGGGGGGTTTCCACTGGGTACAGTACCTGGGACC
>NW_015641018.1:919474-930053 GCF_001515625.1 Sinocyclocheilus rhinocerous
TCATGACGTTCACTCATGGGCGATTCATATTCAAGCGCGAATGAGAACCGTTTCGTGGGGGATGCCAGGTGTTAGAAAAAAAAAAAAAAAAGAATATTCGAATCTCAAAATTGAAAATCAATCAATAATCGAATATTCTGGTCCAGCCCTAATAAATTGAACAGTTTATGGTTGGAGCTGAGCTGGTGATCTGAGAGAGAGATGCAGAGCGTGTGCAGAGCAGGGCGACGCGAGGATATATATATATGAATAGATTCATATATATATATATATATATATATATCATATATGAATAGATTTTTTACATGCACCTAGGGCTGCACGATTAATCGAATGCGATTGTCATGCGCATTTTGATAGTAATGCCGATTCTGTAATCAGCAGGAAATCATCATCACGTGCTTTCAGATGGAGCAGAATTTACTACACATAGCCGTAGTTCACTGACAAGTTACGCAAAAAAATAATGAAAGCAGTTGAATCTTCTGTTTATTCAGCTGCAGCGATAGGCATTTTCTGGGTTTCTT
Source organism: Sinocyclocheilus rhinocerous (assembly GCF_001515625.1). NCBI lineage: Eukaryota > Metazoa > Chordata > Actinopteri > Cypriniformes > Cyprinidae > Sinocyclocheilus > Sinocyclocheilus rhinocerous. Next base: position 920,002 of record NW_015641018.1, read on the forward strand.
CTGCGAGGCGTATTTGGAGTTTCAGCGCGAGAGTGCCCTCTGGCTTTCGGATGGAGATTTACAGCTGATCACAGAACCGTGCTTCACTGAAAGATACGCATGACAATCGCAGCTTCTGTCGAATAGTGATCTCGATTCCATTTCGATTTATCGTGCAGCCCTACATGCACCCCTAGTTTTCTCTTCCTCTTCTCTAAAGCAGCGCAACATGGCCTCGCCTCTTTTGCTGCATGTTCCCGGGGGCGGGGTTCATCTGGGTTTGTGATGTCACAAACCCGGGAAGTAACTCGTTGTAGTCCCTACGAGCCTTTTTTGTAGGCATTAAACTGTCATAATTTTAAAAGACATTTGCATTGAACTTTAAGCGTCGTAATTTTGCAGATATTGTTTATGCTCAAACTAGGGTTGTAACAGTATGAGATTTTCACGGTATGATAATCGTCTCAGAAAATATCACGGTTTCACGGTATATATTAAACAATAATTCTTATCAGTAACAATGACTCTTAAAAGAATAAGAAGTTATTTTAGTAAACAAATCCTTTCTTACAACAAACTTGAAACCATTTTTATGAAAGTATTGAAGTCTCCCTTCTGAAAAAAAAATTAAAATAAATAAATAAAACAATTTAAAAATAAAGCAATATATATATATCACACTTTAACATTTTAATGAATGTTTTAAAATGTTATCAAATGAAAATAACAACTCCTTTTATTTTTGGCAAAGTGCTGCACAACAAAGGTATACTAAGTTAAAACATGGACAAACATGATATTCCTTAAAAATAATGCGTGTGTGTTATTTGAAGGCCAATTGCCACTAATGTTGTGTTTTTGTGATGTTAATTAAAGGAGTTAATGTTTAAGTATTATTGTAATTTTTTCCCTATGGTATTGACTTGGTATCGAGTATGGTGTATTTTTAGTGGTATCGGTACCGACTACTAGATTTTTGGTATTGGTACTAGCACATTTTGCAGTGCTGGCTGCTGCATTAATAATATTTTTTTTTGTCTCTTAGAAATGCACATCTGACAGTAGCTTCAGTTGACCGTAGAAGTTGCTTGAGTTAGGATACAGATGTAAATTTATGTTCATTATAAAAAACAGTAACATCTGTGTAATTGTAACAACCAAATTTTTATATGGTGAAATTTAATAATTCTATGCGCAATAGCATAGGCTACATATTTTTGTGTTGGACTCATAAGAGAGAAAAAAAACTTGCACGGTTCTACATTTGCCTAATATAAAGTAATTAATTCAGATTTAAGGGTTCTTAAAAAAGCTATTTACAAAGCACACTTTTGTTGCTTCACGTTTTTGACATGCAGTCTCTGTGCGCATGGCGAAATGAGCGAGGAACGTGAGAAAATCACCGAAATGGGAGATTTGGTCGCAAAAAGAAATGCATCGTCAGTTGTATGGAAATATTTTGGCTACAGAAAGGATGATGATGTACCAAAAACAGGTACTTTGTCAGGAGTGCCTTGCAGTTGTTGGCACAACACGCGAAAACACGACTAATTTGTTTAATCATTGGCACCACAAAGCTCTGTATGATGAGTGCAAAGTCAGATCTGATTGCCGTCCAAAGCAAAAAACTATTTTGGATGTGTTTGTTATCACTGATGCGATAACATTTCACCTCGCGAAAGACATCTTCTTTAGTGCTCCGTTTTAACCTGGAATACATATATATTTATGGGGGGTTGGGGTTGTGGGCTAGTCCATTCAAGTTTCCCCTCTTTTCCTCACTTTCCTTCGTTTTTAAGCTTGTAAGTGCCCGTGTGCATTTTACTTTCACGAATTAGCAGCAATTCGGCGTTTGTATTATATTTGCTTTCTGTGAAGATGCCTACAAAATCACCCCAATTATTCTAGAATTAATAATTAGCCATTTAATTTTTGAGCAATTCAAGACATCTGATGAACTTTCCTGTATTTCTACACATCGCAATATAGGCTATATTGCAGTAAAAAAGATATCGCAATGTCAGTTTTTTTTCATATCGTGCAGCCCTAGTCTACATTAATAATACAATACAATTCCATATGTTTACCCCACATTTCTACCATAATACTATGGTGCAGTTAGTGTTGCTACAGTAAATCCATAGTAAATGATAGCAATTTGTAGATTGAAAAGCCTTTTGACTGTATTGTTGCGCACAGTGTTTCTCCTGTATGTCAGCTCAGTTTTTTTCTGGTTTTAAATCATACTTTAAATCACAGAGACATTTGAGTTCTTCACTGAATTCAAGCGCTTCACACTGGATCTCACAGCGATGTTTAGTGGTCGCGCGATCGACACTTGAACTTTGAGCTGAGTGGAAAAATGCTAGGCGTTTTTCAAATGATTAAGCTCTGTTTTGTTCAGTTTTGCCGCATAAACATTATATCGAACATTTGTCTAACTCTTTATCATTTTATCGAGGGAAAGGTATATCGTGATAATTATCGTTATCGCTTTATTGCCCATCCCTATCTACTAGTCAGCCATCCTGACCATCCATCCCTCCTTATATAACTGATTGGTCAGGAGGTCTGTAGAAGGTGTTTTATTCAGTGAATTTTTTGTAATTATGACTTGCATTTTGAAGTTTTTTTATGATACGTTATTATAGATAAAAATGGATTAAAGAGACACTGTTGTTCAGTTTCGCATTGATTTTTTTCTTTGAAGTACAGTGTGTATCAGTAAGAAAGAATAAGGCCACATCCACACGAAGCCAGAGCTTTCCCTATCCGATCTTTTTTTTCTCCCTCTTCTCAAGAAATATCTGCGTACACACGTACACACGAAACCACAAAACCTGACACAAAACGATGTAGTATACATGCCAGACCAGTATGTGGCACTGTAATTCTGCTACAGAGATACACTAAAAACAGAGAAGACGACTTGGACTATGTGCATAAACCTTGCGCAGTGTATACAAACGAACATGGAACAATACATTTATTAATCTGTGTTAATGTTAGTTAATAAAAAGACAATCATTCAATGTTTGTTCATGTTGTTTTTGCTGTAACGTGACGTAGCGGTGTCTGACTAGGTTAGAGACGTGGGGTGATGACATCATCATTTCACAAAATACACGGATTGGCTGTACACATGAAAACGCAAAGGTGTCGTTTTCAGATTTATCCACTCTGGGACCTGGTTTAAAAAAAATAGTGGTTTCACGCTCCCAAAACGCCAGATCCGTCTGGATGAAACGCCAATCCGATACAACATTTTTACATATACAGCTAAACGTGTCTCCGTGTGGACGGGGCCTTAACTAACCATTTTTTTACAACTCGTAGCTAGAAGAGCTTGCTTGTACTTCTCAAAAAAAAAAACGTGAAAGACTTGGGCTTTCTTGGACATCATGTGTATTTATGAAAATAAAACAGCTCCTTTAGTATCAGTGCAACCATACGGCTCATTCACAGACTGACAGCCATTATTCTCACATGATCGTGCTCTTTTGTTAAATGTTAAATTTGTGTAGGTGGACTAACACGTATGTCCACGGCATCTCTTCATCTTGAAACTATATGTAGGGCAGCTGTACTTCTCCTGCCTCCCTGCACTCGATAAATACCAACACGTGGTTTGGAGCTAAAACCATATATTCTGCGAACAGCTTCCTTAAACGTAAACGTAACTTATCTCTCTCCAAGATTCAGCAGCTTCCTTAGGCTAATCCAAATGTCTCAGTTCTCTAGTAAACAAGGTATCTGACTGAGATCGACCATACCATAGCTTGGTATTTCTCCAGTGCATAATTGTTGCAAGCACACACTTGAGATGGGGTGTCGACACAGGCTGCATGTTTCCAATCAAGTGTTTTTGTGTTGGTATAACATGGGAAATCAATAATCTTTAATCAGTAAGCTGAAAGACTGCCAGATTCTTCTTCTGAAAGTCAGGATTATAAGCCGTAGATTCATAAAGTCTGTTGCCTTTATGCTGACATTTTTAATTGTGCAGTTTTATTATGATGTTGTTTAGACATTCACTGTTTTGCTGCTCAGGAAACATTTTTATTAATTTAAATGTTAAAAATAATTGTGCTGCTTATTTTTGGGGAAAACTGTCACAATTTTTTCAGCATTCTTTGTTAAATAGAAAGTTCAATGAATAGCATTTATTTAAATTTGAAATCTTTTGTAACGTATAAATGTCTTTACAGTCACCTTTGATAAATTTAATGTGTCCTTACTGAATAAAAGTTTTTTTTTTTTTTCATTTGTTTTTAAAAAATCTTACTTCAAACTTTGAAGGATAGTGTATCATGGCTTCCACAAAAATATTAAGCAGATTTTTTTTTTTCAATATTTATAACAATAATAAATGCTTCTTAAAGGGTTAGTTCACCCAAAAATGAAAATGCTGTCATTAATTACTCACCCTCGTGTTGTTCCAAACCCATAAGACCTTCGTTCATCTTCGGAACACAATTTAAGATATTTTTGATGAAATCTGAGGGCTCTCTGACCCTCCCATAGACGGCAAGGTAACTACCACGTTCAAGGTCCAGAAAAGTACCAAGATGATCGACAAAGTAGTCCGTGTGACATCAGTGGGTTCAACTGTATTTTCGTCTCTACTGCGTCACTTTGGACGCGCGTTCACGACAGGAAGACTGGAGCATTTGTAATCAAATAAATACAGCATTGGTGAGCATAAGAGATTTTTCAAATACATACCAATAGTATAGCTTAATTTGTTTGATTGGTTATCACACTTTACTTGCACATGTGCGGCTAAAAATGTTTTAATATATAAAACATTTGGGCACCGTGATTTTCACTCGTAAAAACGAGCCAAACCCAAGAGGTGTCATGCAGTTTTTCATTGTAGCGCGCACGCTCTGATATATAATTTCACGCGCTGTGTCCAATTAGTTGCAATAATTATGTCCACAGCTCTCTTTTGTGGCCTTTTGTTCGCTCCTGTCCAACCTCTCGACCATTGTGCCTTCTCTACTCTTTTTCCCTCTGACAAGCAGTTTTTAGCGTGTGCAACCTTATTGAGTTTTGCCTCCATTGACCTTCATCAGTCCCACATGCCTTTTCTGCCGGTCTCAGATGACCCAATTAAACTCTTTCTCTCATTCTGCACCGTCGTTCTCACCGGACTCACTCCGGACCGCTTAAAGGATGAGAGTCAAGGTTCAGGAAAGGGCATCTCCATGGTGAAACGCTGCTGTGTGAGAAAAATATGCTGTAATGATAGTCTAGCCAGAAAGTAAACTGAGACACTGCCATATGAATCGGTCAGGCCGTTGTAAATGGGCAGCAGGAATAGACTTTGATAGAGGAATCCTTTTAGATGTGTTTCTCATCAATCCAGATCCCCCAGGATGAGGATGAGAGAGATCCCTTTGTCTAATGTTGTCAAGACACTTGTGTTCCTCTTAGAGAAAATGTGTTTACAATTTAAGTTTCACAATGTTTAATTTGAGACGCCACCCAGTGGGTAAAGACCGTTTTATATTCCTATTGGAGCTCTGTACATGTTTAGTAGTATTATTATTGTGTTTTTTTTGCAACTGAGTCGAATTATTACGTTTTTCCAGAGGCATTTTTCTATTTTCAATTCACTGCTGAGACTGAATCAGAATGCAAGCAGTACATTTGACAGCAGAATTGCCAAAAAGTGTGCAAACAAAGGTAATTGCTTCTGTCATTCCTGTGAAGCCAGTAAGTTGTTGGAGAATCTCAAGGTTATATTTTCACGTCATACTCTGCAAAAATACTTTTGGGTTTTGGACTTGCAGGTCAGCACTTCCTTTCTCATTCAAGCAGCAGCAAAACTTTAGGTGCATCAGAGTAAAAATAGCATAAAAGAAGATGCATTTATATTAGGGCTGCAACTAACAATTATTTCGATAATCGATTAGTTGGTCGATTATTTTTCCCGATTAATCGGATTAAAAACAAACAATTTTCTTTTTTTATTTTATTGACAAAAACACACTATTCCACATTCTGCCCAATGTCCTTAAAACAAACGTTCCAACTGAATGCTATGAAAACATACAGTGCTTAACAATTTATTAGACCACCTGCCATAATAAAGAGAAAACACATTTTAGCAATTTTAGGAATCTGTCAAAAAAAAATTTAAATAAAAAAAATGTTATTGTCATTTATTTATAACTAAATACTTTTATTCACATAACAAAAATGGCATCCTATGCCTTTCATAGCTTGCGTTCTTGCTGGCATTGTTTAAGTACTTTTTGACTGTAATTGGGTATCTGAAAAAAAAAACACTATAAAGCTCTCTGCCTTTCTTTCATAGATAACAGCAATAATTATATTATTTAATCGATAATGAGAATCATTGTCGATGATTTTCATAATCGATAATAATTGATTTTATCGATTAGTTGTTGCAGCCCTAATTTATATTGACCTGATGATAATATTACAGTGTAGATCACATTTTAGCCATTGCTTTGGCATTCAGAAAGACTATGTTTTCTTTTGTAGCAGCCTGTTACCGTGATAAATAAAACTGGCAAGCTGATGGAAACTGGTTCACACTGACTTCCGGATGGCTGACCAGTCAAATTGGAATCAATGAGACTTGGAGAGACATTCTGTGAAAGATCCATGAGTGGTTGAGTCTGATACTGTACTTCAACAGTGAAACTGATCGCCCCTGAGCTTGTTTAAAGACTGATAGACCCTGTTTCCACCTGTTTTATAGATGTATTTTTTTAGTGATTCGGTCAGCCAGGATGCATCGCCTCCCCTCTTATGTTGGCTCTACACTTTTGCGGGAGCACGAGTGCAGTGTGTAAATACTGTTGAATGAACAAACCCATGTTGTGAATGAAAAGATTCTACCATGATCTGTTGAACAACAGTGTAAGGACTGAATCACTTGTTTTGGTGTGCTTTCTCACAACACGTCCCAGAATGATTGTGGTTTAGGGGAGTGGGTGGCGAATAGGTGGAGCTTTGCTGTGTTTCTGGATTCATTTGGGGATGGATAGCGTTTCCACTATAAATGTGATTTGGTCACTTGCATTTTTGACTACCTTCATATGCTTTCACTGATTTGATCACAAAATGTTTTAGACCCCATTTCAACCTATATTTAAAAAAGTAGTTCACCCCAAAATGAAAATTCTGTCATGAATTACTCACCCTCATGTCGTTCCAAACCCATAAAACCTTCGTTCATCTTCAGAACACAAATTAAGATAAATCCGAGAGCTTTCTGACCCTGACAACAACGCAACTACCACGTTCAAGGCCCAGAAAGGTAGTAAGGACATTGTTAAAATAGTCCATGTGACATCAGTGGTTCAACCTTAATTTTATGAAGCTACGAGAATAAGTTTTGTGTGCAAAGAAAACAAAAACAACAACTTTATTCAGCAATTTCTTCAGTCTTCGATGCACGTTCGCGACAGTATCACGATGCATGTGTGTGCATTCCTCTGCTTGTAAACAAGGCGCAGTGCATCCAGGTTCTACGTCAGAATGCCAGCTCCTGTGTCAGCAGCACTGCATGCATGCGTCGTGGTACTCTCGTGAATGCGTGATGACTGACACGAAAGATAAGAAATTGTTGAATAAAGGTGTTATTGTTGTTTTCTTTGCACACAAAAAGTATTCTCGTAGCTTCATAAAATTACGGTTGAATGTGGTAGTTGCGTTGCTGTCTATTCAGGGACAGAAAGCTCTCTGATTTAATCAAAAATATCTTAATTTGTGTTCCGAAGATGAACGAAGGTCTTATGGGTTTGGAACGACATGAGGGTGAGTAATTAATGACAGAATTTTCATTTTTGGGTGAACTATCCCTTTAACACCAATCCCAAAAACACATCCTAATATCAGGTGGAAACAAGGTATTGAATCGTTTCCTGTTGTGCTATTGCACATTTTACACAACTAATTGTAAGTTGTGTGTCAAATTCAGGGTTGTTTTTCTGAAGCTACGTTCCTGAAATTTGGTCTCACAAATACTTGAGCACAGCATGCTGATAAATAGCATGGAATTAGCGCTAGAGGATGCATCTTTTCTAGCATGCAGACACATTTTTGCTTGTCACAGACATGTAAGAGTGTTGAGTGTTGCATTCTGTGCTTTAACATCATCTGCTTAATAATGTTAATGTTGTTGTTTTTTTGAAAACGTTGATGTACCCTGATATCTGAACTCTTACCTTAACTCTTACCTTAAACCTTAAGGCTTGTGCACACCGGGACAATTATCGCCCGCGATTATCGCCAACGTTTAACGCCTCGTGACTAAACAAAGGGCGCCAATGTGAGTGTGCACACCGACGCGCAAAACGGCAGGCGTAAAAGCGTCATTAAAAAAATGTTATTTTTGGTTTGACGTGCCGTGCTAAAAACTGGCCGACCAATGAGATTGGCGCTTTTGTTCACGTGCCTGGAGCTGCTGAAGTTACAGTAAAACACGACTTAGTGGCGCTCAAGCACAAAACGGTCTTGCAGAGCACACATTGATACCTAACGACGTAGAGGAAGTAAGTAGACTAAGAAGATGCATCGAGGCAAGATGAATGTAGAGCTGCTGGTCTCATTGGTGTCTGAACACAAAGGGCTTTATGACATACGCGACAGCGACTACAAAAATCTTGATAAGAGGGAGTTATGGAGAGGAATTGCAGATCAAATAGGATTCGATGTGTACCGGGGTATTTCTGTTTTTCATTAAGCACGATCTAATGTCAGTGAGTGAATTTGCACATTCACTCGGCTCATCGCCAGTGAAAATCTCTTGGGTATGAACACACAAGACGCATCGAAAAACGTCTCGAAAAACGCTAGCGATAAGCACGCATGATAATCATCCCGGTGTGCACAAGGCTTTAATGTCACCTTAACTCAACAGTATGATCTTTTCATGATGAATTGAAATCTGTGTATCATGTTCTGCATTTGGACAAACAGTTGCTTATTTTTTCAAGAGAAATGGAAAGTTACTGAAATGTTTAATCATGTAAATAAAAACATGATTTATTTATTGACCCTTCATTGCTACATGGCACCAAGTATCCGTTTTTTTGTTTTCTCTTTATGTCCAGACTGTAGAGACTCCTCCACTGCTAAGGGTTCATATTGGAGCAAGACCTGATCACATGGTAAGCCAAGAAAAGATCTCTTGTTCTTTTCTAGACTGCAGCTATTTGTTTTGGTCAACATCAAGGCACCTTAAGCACCGTACACATGTGGTCTCAGGAGCCATGGACGAGTACACAGCTGTAACTGAATTACGGAATGCCAGAGGGTTAGATTTGACAGTCATTCATCTATTTTTTATTTTAGAAATAACACAAACTGTGCAGACATTTAGGTTGAGCACAGCGATGTTGTACCAAATACTGCACAATATACACTACCGCTCAAAAGTTTGGGATCAGTAAGACTTGTAATGTTTTTTAAAGGAGTCTCTTATGCTCATCAAGGCTGCATTTATTTGATCAAAAATACAGAAAAAAAACCCGTAATCTTGCAAATGATTCTTTAATGAATAAAAAGTTAAAATGAAGAGCATTTATTTAAAATAGAAATCTTTTCTAACAATATACACTACCGTTCAAAAGTTTGGGGTCAGTAAATTTTTATTCTTTCTTTTTTTGAAAGAAATTAAAACTTTTATTCAGCAAGGATGTGTTAAATTGTTAAGAAGTGATAGCAAAGATTTATATTGTTAGAAAATATTTATATTTTGAATAAATGCTGTTCTTTTTAACTTTTTATTCATCAAAGAATCCTGAAAAAAAGTATCACAGGTTCCAAAAAAAAATATTAAGCAGCACAACAGTTCCCAGCACTGATAATACATCAGCATATTAGAATGATTTCTGAAGGATCATGTGACACTTTATACTGGAGTAATGATGATGGAAATTCAGCTTTGCATCACAGAAATAAATTATATTTTAAAGGATATTAAAATAGAAACCATTATTTCATATTGTAATAACATTTTGCAAGATTACTGTTTTTGTTTCTGTATTTTTGATCAAATAAATGCAGCCTTGATGAGCAGAAGAAACTCC
>NW_015641018.1:930849-949232 GCF_001515625.1 Sinocyclocheilus rhinocerous
GTTTTGCTAATAAACGTTCTACGTTTCTTATTTATTTGGTTATATATACATGTTTACTTAGGTATACAAAACTGGAAATAGGCTAAGTAAACATGTATAATATATATAACCAAATAAATAAGAAACGTAGAACGTTTATTAGCAAAACGAGTAAGAAAGCTTGGAGGCACGGCATACACCTTGATGTCAAATAAAATAAATAAATGACAGTTTAAATAAAGTAAAAATCAGCAAACAATGTGGAACCAATTAAATAAGAAACGAATGTTTAAAAAAAAAACTTCCAAAATCACCTTAGATAAACGGCAAAAGTCAACAGGCTTTTCAAAATCCAAAATATTGCCAAACAGGCGCTTTTGCATCTCGTTTCGAAACTAAATCATCCGCGATCGTCTTGTCTGTCTCACCTCACCCCACTCTTCTTGTCAGTCAGCTGGACTCCCTCTCCTCACTGGATAAATGAAGTCTGATCTGTGATGCGACTGTCGTTCGGCACGCTGCATTGAGCAGCCGCGTTCAGTTTTTAATTGTAGTGTCTGTTCTTTTACTGAACTAAATGATTTTTATTTCTATAAAAAATCAAAACGACGGTGGGGGTCGGTGATGCGGTGGGCAAGTGACGTAACCGGTGTTGCGGCTTAACACCGGTATCACCGTCAGCGCGGCAAGCCTATGGTTAAGCCTAAATTCACTTGTAGCATTTAAAATAATTTACTTTAGTTTTCATTTTTTTATTTTTCAAGTAGCATTTATTTATGCATTTATGCATCTGTTCATTTATTTATTTTTAAAAATAGCATTTAAAATATTTGACTTAAGTTTTAATTTTTAATTTGAAGTAGCATTTAAAATGATTATTTTTAGGTTTTGTTTTTATTTTTAATTTAAAGTAGCATTTAAAATTTACGTGCTCATTTTGAATCTTAAGTAATTAAAATGATTCTTTAGTTTTTATTTTAAACTAAAAATAGTATTTAAAATGTTTGACTAAGTTTTTTTTTTTATTTTAAAATTCATAATTTAGCTAGCTTTTTTTTATTTTTAATTTAAAGAACAATTTTAGTATTTATTTTTAACCTAAGGTAATATTTAAAATGATTGACACTAGGTTTTAGTAGCATTTATAAATGATCGACTTCCATTTTAATTTTTTATTTTTAATTTCAACAAAATAGTATAAAATCGTGAAAATAATGGTCTTCTCTGTGTGCACCACAGTTGTAATATTGGTGCATCCCTAGTTAAAATGACTCCCTAGGCGCTGTTGCGTAACCAAAAGTGTATCAAATGAACATGTTCCTGTTCCACAATAATTTAGTCTGTTCAGTCAAGACAAATACAACTCATTATCTGTAAACATGGAGAATAGCCTTCTTGCGTCATGCACTACATAAAGCTACACTCAAGCTCGCCTTTGCATTGTTTCAGAAATGTTCTACTTGAAATGTGTTTCTATAACAAAGTGAGTTCGGAGCTTGTCATGCTTGAATGCTAATTAACGTGAGTTCTTGAGTGCTTGCCATTTAAGGGACAGCAGTTTTGACTGCCTCTTTTTGAAGCTGAAATTACCTGTAATTTACTCGAGTAGTGGCAGTCCAACCTGTCAGTCAGGACCACTTCACAAATCCCCCCAAAGACCCCTAAACCCTTCACAAGAGTTGCCGCTCAGTTTGCCTGTTGACTATTCTCTTGATAATTCCTCTCCAACAGGGTGTATTGTTTCAGGGATCAAGGTGCATGAGTTTGAGCGCTTTCAAAACCAAGCTTCATTCAGAACTGAAGCAGGACGGACTCAAACAAGTTCGATCAATCTCTGCTAAAGCAATTTTGGCCATGGAATAGTTTATTCTGTTGGTCTTATTATGGTTGCTTTTGAAATCACTCATTTCTATATAAAATTTTGAACCACGATTAATGCTATTTTTCACTCCAAACCCTTTTGTCAGGCTTTCTTGAGAGTGTTGCCATAGAAACACGGAGTATAGAGCGGCTAGTATTGTGGCAGAGATTGGTTTGGCTCTAAGCTGGTGGAGACTGGAAGAAAATAGAGGCCTAATAAACCTCTTAACTCCTGTATTGGTTACAGGCCTTTTACAACATCATGGGCTAAAATAACAACTTATGGTCTGGCGGTGCGGGTGAGTGAGATTCAGAGCTTTCACGTATAATCATACCCATTTTTGAACATGTTCATCATGTGGCTATCCAGAGCTTGTCAGAAAATATCTGAAATATCTGTAATGAAAGCCAATATATTGTGCTTTCAAAGAAAAGATACGCATCTGTTGTGAGTTGTGAAGGTGCTGTGTAGGATAGGAGCCAGAGGAGTTTGCTTTGGTGTAGCCTCAATCCATCATGTAATCTGTGTCCACAATTCCTTGACTTCAGCTGTACAACAATATTGAATTTCCATGTTTTGGCTTCGGGCAAAAAAAGTACCCTGCATGGTTACCACACCAGCTTTAGAAAACAAAGTCAGGCTTACTACCTCCGTCTAGGTTGTTTTTACAAGATCAATCTTTTAGAGATTTGACCGTGAAAGGGGTGCCTAGTTGATGCTTTAAGACCCGCTGCTTTTATAAAAACACAGCCTCACTCACTTTCATTTACTATTTATTTTGTTTATTAATTGTGAAAATACGTACATTATTAAAATACAGATGAAAGGCTATAGCTTAATTCAGTTCTGGCACTTATCAATAAAACATCAACAAATCAATGTCAATTAAGTGCTGTTTTCAAGTTATTTTTAAGGGTGTTCTAGGGATAGAAAAACTTAAATTTATTTTCAAACTCGACTAATGGATGGCTGGGGTTTTCTGAACGACTAGTTGACTAATTTATTTTAACTACTGTATAATTAGGTCTGTTTTTGGTTCAGTTGATCCAGATCTGTCACTTTTCTCAGTGCCATTCTTTGCACATTTAAAAACGGGGAATTTTAAGATGCGTTTGAACAGTTTTTGTATTTGACATGGAGTCTTAAAGTATAGCGTGAAACATGATGAAAAAAAAGATGCAATCCATAAACCAAAAGGGTTTCATACTGACAGTGGTTTGCTATGCCAAAGCAACCAGATGGCATTCATTTTCCATGAGGATTGGCAATTTCTGGGGGAAATAAATGGCCGCAATCGTTGGTGTTGAGCAGAGCTCAACTTCATGAACGTGAGGAGCAACTACTAATGAGAGCAGTGGGATTCCACAGCAGTGTAGGACCAGACTCAACCATCTCTGATATTTGTCTGTGTGAATGTGATTAATAAATGTTTTCATAGTGCTTTGATTACTCATTTTAAAATTTTAGCCCCAGGCGAAGTTTTGAAAGTGCCAGAAATCTTAAGAATTGCCATTTCTTTCATGTTTATTATACTATCAAAGTTTTTTTTTTTTCTATGCTTAATACTAGCAACATTAATGGAAGAGCTTGCCCTAGTTTGTGTGATACCATTTTAATTTGGCATGCCAGAATGTAATGCAATTTATTTGGCCAGACTGTGCTGACCAAAGTTAGATGTGTATTACTGTTTAAGAATTCATATTTTTTGGAATTCATGATTTTTAAAAAAATGTATTTTTATTCCAAATTCTGAAAAAAAATGTATCCGTTTCCACAAAAATATGAATCAGTACAACTGTTTTCAACATTAATGATAATAAGAAGTTTTTCTTGAGCACCAAATGAGCATATTAGAATTAGAATGTTTTAAAAACAATAGCAACATTTAATTCAAATGTCCACTTGATCTTGAATATTTGGCCGTTCCTTTACGACAGAAATTCTACAGCTACTGTCATTTCTTGAATATGTGGACATCAAAACATGTAAACTCAGAGTGAGGGTTTGAACTTTTATTTTAAATAATCACAGTTCATGTGGAGCAGCATTTACTGTAAACGGAGTCACTCTGAGACGCACATGTGTAACCTACATGCATGTACATAATTAAAGTGCATATAGGTTATTAAACCTGCATTGTTCAAGTTCAAGTTCAGTTTTATTTCTAGAGCACATTTAAGCACGAAACAAGGCCGACCAAAGTGCTGCACAACATACAATAATATATAACAAGGAGAAAAACCAGAAAACAAATAAAAACAATTCAAAATCCATACAACAGCAAAAGCAGATTAAAACAATTCAAAGGCGCAGATTACTACATGTTAAAAGCCAGAGAGAAAAGATGTGTTTTAAGATATGACTTGAACTCAGATAAAGTAGAAGCCATTCTGATGTGAATTGGTAAGTTGTTCCAAAGGGTGGGGCCAGCCACTTCAAAGGCTCTAGATCCTCTGGTTTTTAAGCGTGTTCTAGGGGTCTGAAGGAGAAATTTGCCCTCTGATCTTAGTCCCCTCTTTGAGGAGTAGGGGTGGAGTAAATCAGACAAATAAGACGGAGCTTGATTGTTAAGTGATTTATAGACAAGTAGCAATATTTTAAACTCAATTCGGTAGTGAACTGGCAGCCAATGCAATGATCGCAAGAGGGGAGTGGCATGATCAAACTTTTTACACCGCTTCAAGAATCTAGCTGCAGCATTTTGAACTACTTGTAGCCGAGAGATTTGGGACTTTGATATTCCGAAATAGATGGCGTTGCAGTAATCCAGCCGAGACGTAATAAAGGCATGGATAGCAACCTCTATCCATGCGGATAGAGCATTGCATATATTTATTTAACTGAATCGTAGCGTTTGTCAATTCACAATAGCATTATGCTTTATTATGATTTTTAAATGGGTTGAATATATCATGCAGCTTTGGAAAATGGTTTAATAATGCATTTCATGGATTCATTCTCGTCCGTGGAATGCACCACTTCCTGTATTTTGCTGGTTACTCGACACGAGCACATTGCAGTCGAGGATTTTTAAAGATCGAGTACTCCAATTGAATCGAGGAATCATGACAGCCCTAATTGTTATAATATTTCACAGTATTAGCCTGCTTTTTTTCCCCTTTTCTCTATCTTTGATCGAATCAGTGCAGCATCAGTAAGCATAGCTTGGTCAGAGACTTCTTTCAAAAACATTTTACCGACCCCAAACTTTTAAACTGTGGCCGTTTCTCAATATGCGTTCTTGTCTGTACTGGTGGACTTGTGAAACGTCATCAGTCGTCGCCAAAGTACTGTTCCAATTCAAAGTTTACATCTAGCCAAGTTCAGTTCAAATCCCCGGATGTGTTCTTGCTCTGCCCCTTTTATCAAGGATGCATCCAGAGGTGACTTGTGCGAACTTGAGGCAGCCAGGTATCCCAGAATGCATTTCGCACCAACCAGCGAGCGTTAATGGCAAAATATTAGTGTTATTGTGTCATGCTATGCAGTTCTAAGAGTATTTCAGGCGAGAATGTAGTTGTTTAAAACTCAAATCTGCGGTTTATTTATAAAGATAGCAATTTCGGAGACGTGAGTTCCACGTGATTACAGGGCGCGCAATGCTCATGTACCCCGCCGAGAGCAGTCTCACCTCGGCTAGTCCTGACATTTGCCGCTGGCTCTGATGCCTCTGAAGTGGTTAAACATGAGATATAATTCATTTTGGGTAAATCTAACAGGCAATCTTTGGTCTCATTAATCTATTATTTCTTCCAGGTCATATCGTTTTGGCTGACCACAAAGTTATGTTTTATAAATTATTTATTTATTAATCGTAATACAGCGCTGACTGTTGCATACATTTGACTGAATTGTTTGCTTTTGTCTTATTTCCTATTACATAAGTCTCTTATACTTTATAGTTATACTTTTATAATGGCTATTATTGTTCATTAAAACTGACATTTAACAAAAAAGGCAGAGTTGTGCTTGTAATTATATTTATATTATTAATATATGAAATATTAATATAATAATATTTCATTTTATTATACATTCAGTGAAGATAATCAGAGTATGTTATATTACCTAAATATTAATCTGTTTTATATTCTTAAAACGAAAACGAAAAGGGTTGTGTTTTATATTTTGAAGAAAATGAAAAGGCAGTGGTGTTTGAAATCATTTCGTTTTATTTTAATGCGTGTATGCGTTGCATGAACCACATTTTTGTGGCTATTAATATTTTAAATGAAACAGAAAAGAGGCAATGTTGTTTGACATAATATTTTGTTTCACTGTAATGCATGTACGTTCCCTGAACTACATTTTTTGCTATTAATGTTTAAAATAAAACGAAAAGAGGCAGTGGTGTTTGATATCATATTTCGTCGTATTGTATATATACAGTGAAGATAACTGGAGTAGCCAAGGCGAGCTGACTGACGTTATCAAGTACGCTGCTGTTCCATTTTGCAGAATTACCGGAATTGCATCCTCCCGTCCCCGGGAGTTTGCATTTCTGAGTCGAACTTGCGAAGTCCGAACTTTGCGTACTTGGTATTGAGAAACGGCTTGTAGTTTTGTCATACAGTCTTACAAGCGTGACTGTTGATGTCACACAATCTGTCTTTACATTTACCAAGATCTCATTGGTATCATATCGAACAAACTGACAAGCAACAAACAGAAAAGAATTAAAGGGGTCATATGATGCTTTTTTAAAGATCATTATTTTGTGTATTTGGTGTATGAACTGGCTAAAAAAAGTAAGAAGAAATGTAGATTGTCTTGCCAACTATTCTCATTACTCAACCATCTTGACCATCCCTAGTTTTTCGTTTTGCTTTTGCTCACTTCACAAAGCCCTGTCCCTGATGCTATCACCTCCCCAGATTATTTAGCATTAATGTCAAGGCAACTGCCATTTAGTGATGAATATGCAAAATGTAACCTTTGTGCCTGAGCTGTTGCAGCTCCATCTAAATCACACGATTATGGCCTTTTTTAATCTGCCTGCTTCCTGTCTGATGTAAGATCCTCAGAACAATAAAGAAGGTGTTTGGCTTATCTAGCAGGTCCATCAACAGTTGTTAACGAACACCCCCCTCATTACCTTATTGCAACGCATGGGGGATGGGAAGCGTCTGTTGGAGCCTCCGTCTTTCTTTACGAGAGAGAGAGATGAGGAAACAGCCTCCCATACTCCACTGAATTGTCACTTTGGTGTGTAGGAGGAAAGACTAACTGCTCTTTGAAAGGAAACCGTGACATCTGTTTCCTTTTAGCTAGGTAGCATTGTGAAGATTGCTGAAAATGTTTTGTGTGCTCAAGTACGTGAAGTTTCAATTTCGCTAGTAGACTTTCTGAAGAAGGGGGGTTTTCTTTTAGCACATTTTCAGTGTGAATCTAGGTCCCCTGTACCACAGACAACAAACTGTTTCCTTTCACTAGGAAATTATAATTTTTTGAATTAAAATTATTTATTATAGTGTGCACTGAAGTTATCAGGGCAAAGCAGATTGTATATATTGAGGTCTGTCTGTCGAAGATTGCACTCAGTAAAGTAAGTATTGGACGCGGTATTGTTGATTTAAACAAAGGTCTCAGCTTAAAAGCTTAGAATAAGAGAATAATTGCTCACCTGAGCTAAACCCGAGAAGACAAGTTCAACAGCACAACGTAGATGTTGCCAAGTTAATCCTACACTTGCATGATAACCTATTGTAATCTTCTCTCTAACTCTTGTTGATAGTATAATGCATTATGTGCTCTGTAGTGTTGTCACGGTACCAAAATTTCAGTATTCGGTACCAATACCAGTGAAAATCCACGGTTCTCTGTACCAATTTCGGTACCAAAGCAAAACACAAAAACATGCTAATTGAACAACATTTTTATTAATAACGTTAACCAAAAATTAAATGTACAAAACCAATGCCATTCTTTATACTTATTTAAAAGTGTTTCAAGTTTTCCCACAAGTAATAAAAGTATGAAAAAAATAAACAAGTTTCACTCAAAAGTTTAGTCATAGTTCTGCTGCCACTGAAAAACATCTGTAAACTGTTGTCTGTTTTAGGGTTTGCTGGTGTGTTTCAGGATCTTCCTCAGTCTGCAACTGTAAAAGCAAAATATAATATACTTCAGTAAAGCAATGGGCTGAGTCTGACCAAATGCAACATAAGATCATTGACACCAGCTAAAATATAACTTTTCAGGAAATAACAAACCTCAGCTTTTATAAGAAATTTAGATAAGATTACATATATTAAGTGTATATCAAATAGATGGAAACTGTAGTATTAAAAACACTTTACAATAAGATTTTATTTGTTAGATAACATGACCTAACAATAAACAATAGTTATATGACAATTATTCTTCTTAGGGTTAATTTCAAAGTTCAATCTGTTAAAATTATTTAATGCACAATGAACAAACATGAATGATCAAGTGTTTGTATTAAATAACATTCACAAACATTAATGAATGTTTTAAAAATATATTGTTCACTCACTGTAAGATGTTACTAGATCTAACATTGTACAGTAAAGTCTATACAGGAGATAAAATTTGACTGTACTTTTATTTAATCCAAACTGTGTTCATATTTAATTTTAAAGGGCTTTGAAAACCTGCTAGAGATATTCAGCCAAGAATTACAACTAACTAACTAAAAAAAAAACAAAAAAAACCCCCACTTTTTCTGACGGACTGATATGACATAACCACTATATGACATAAACACTGTTAACCATACATTTGTACATTCTCTAACATGCATATTTTGGTTACACAGTTCATTTAAAAGCCTCTGGTGTGTAAAAATAGTAAATACCATTATGTCCTCCTGTTTTTTACAGTAATAAAAGTTATAGGAGCATTAAATAGTTAAAGAAATAATTCAACAACAACATTGCATGCTGCTTCTGCATCAGACTGATGCTGGCTGGACAGGATTTACCGCGAGTTTTCAAAATCGCAATAATCAAATACGGTTTTGATGATAATTCAATTTTAAACGATAATACTAACCGTCAGGGTATTTAATTGTGATTTATCGTGAAACCGGTAATCGTTCCATCCCTAAATACAACCCGCGGCAACAGTGTTAAAGCAGCCCAATTCCGCGGGAAAACCGCGGACTTGGCAACACTGGAAGAGGATAGCTTTCGGTTAGCGCATCAAGAACCGGGTTGACCGGGTACTCGGTACCACCGGTACTTAAAAAACCTGGTACCGTAACGTTTTCATTTTTTTATTACCGACTTGGTACCGAAATACCGGGTCTTTTGACAACACTAGTGCTCTGACAATAGTTGACCTGAAAGACAAAAACTGTTATTGTCACAATATCTTTATGGTGTCTCATAGTAGGATACCAGCTGTGAAGTATCATGAAACCTTGATAAATTGTGTGAAAAATAAAAAATGAGATCTAATAGCAAAATCAGCATGAAAAGCTTCCATGCTGAGTGTGGTGGACTTCAGTGAGGGCCATTATTGCAAGGGCTTTTGTTGTATTACACAATGTATTATTATTACTTCTTATACACTGCAATATTATTATACAAAAATGGTGTAGTTTTAAATGTATGTATTAATTTCTGTACTTTCACACAGAAATTTGGGAAAAAAAAATGTAAGAAATAAAAAAAATAACTAAATATTTGTTGAATGTCAGATAAATATTGTGGATTGATGTTTTAAAAAACTGGTGTTTGGTAATTAAAAAAAAATGTGAATATAATTTAAATGTTAGAAATATTTAAGTGAAAAAAGTCTAATTTAGATTTTTCACACTTTTTTTTGTTTTTTAAACTGAAAACTGAAGAGAGACTTTGTAAATCCAACACATAGGCCTAACATTTGGATAACATTTGAAGTTTACCTTAAAATGATTTCAATAGCAAATCTTTAATAATGAACGTGAGCATTACAAACAGGGCTGTCCTACCTCGCACCGGGCCCCTAGTCAGCTAAGGATGGCCCTGATTACAAATGAGCCCAAACTGGATGTTCACAGAAGGTTCTCATGCTGTTGATTTTATATAGCGTGCGCTATTTTCAATTGTTTACTTATGTAGAGATGCACCAGATGGATGTTTTTGCCAGTTAAATGTCTGTGGTTTCGCTTTATAAGATGCAGTCAGATTAAAAGTTCATCTTTCAATTTAATCGTTATTTAATTCTGTGGCAGTTTGCCTTGCATCTTGTGTGAATGGTATTTGAAGAACTAGCATTAAATAATGTGGTATTTTGAGGCTTGGGCATTGCGACACTTCTGTAGCACCGGTACACTGTGCACTCCTAATTAGTATTAGTGTTGCTTTACACTAATATCTGTTATAGCGCTTGTGGCAGCGTGCTTGAGTTGCGTTAATAATTGCAAGCTCTAACACATTTTGTAACACAACACAGTAAATTGAGCTCGAGTACTTGGGTAAGAGAATGTTTCTAATTGGATTGGATGTGCTTCCCTAATTATTTTCACATTTTATATGAATTGGCAATGTAATTGAATTGATTTCAAACTAAATCAGTTCCCAAGTTGGTTTTTAACAAATCTTGGCCATCCCTTTTTTTTTTTCTCAGATCAGACATTCTTTGGCTTAACACTGTAATGACACCTGCTACGTCGCTTAGCAAACGCAGGCCAATAATCTGAGCTATCTGGATCGTTGCTTCTCTGGAAAACAGATAGAACGCAGCAGGTGCAACAGCACAAAGAAGTCTCAGAGACCCGCGAGACATGGGCTGGGAGCAGGCGGCCTGAAGGAAGTAGTTTCCACCCATCTCTGTTCAAGCTTAAACTTGGTAGACAAGAGACCACTGAAACCCACCAATAGCTGTAACTTAACAGCCATGTCAATACATGCATTTCATTACTCGGCTGTGGAAACTCACACATGCACACTCAGGGTGAGCTCAAGATGGTGATTTATAAATGCAAAAATTAATTCCAGACCTAGGCTTAATCTGCGCCGGGGAATACTGCCCTGGATGAATTTATTTTTATTTTTTTTACTTTTAGGCTTGATTTAGCTGTGGGTATATGGCAGGGCAAAATTTCAACTTAGGGCCATATTTCAGATACAATGTTTTGGTAATGTGACGTGACATGTGGCCAAGTATGGTGACCCATACTTGGAATTAGTGCTCTGCATTTAACCCATCCAAAGTGCACACACACAGCAGTGAACACACACACACCGTGAACACACACCCGGAGCAGTGGGCAGCCATTTATGCTGCGGCGCCTGGGGAGCAGTTGGGGGTTCGGTGCCTTGCTCAAGGACACCTCAGTCGTGGTATTGAAGGTGAGAGAGAGCGCTGTACATTCACTCCCCACACCTACAATCCCTGCCGGTATGAGAACCTTTGGGTTACGACTCTCTAACCATTAGGCCACGACTTCCCCAGCGAGTTTCTTGATAATGAGATGGAGCTTTGTATAAACGCTTACTTAAAAGTGCCTGTTTATAATTTTATTTTCTCCAGGCAAAACCATTTGACAAGGCAGTAAAAACCCAATTTCAGTTTTGCCGAGTTATGACATTTTTGTAGTCCTTTCAAAATTGAGAATGTGATCCTCTTTTGTTGCAAATTAGTTAAGGTAATTTAAACCTATAAAATAAAAACAAACTATTTCCCTAAGGCCACTATTGATTTATTTATATATTTCTTTCTTTCTTTCTTTCTTTCTTTCTTTCTTTCTTGCTTTATTTCTTTCTTTCTTGCTTTATTTCTTCCCTTCCTTTGTTTTTCTTTCAAGAAGCTGTTGGGGCATTAGAAAACCTCACCAATGATGTATGTAGGTTAAAAGCAGTAAACAATGTAGGTCAAAACAATGCAGTCAGCTTTACCTGACAGTGGTGGAACCTGTTTTGTCTCTGTTGAAAGTTTAGCTAGGTGTGCCCTTATCTTAAAATTTCAAAATGTTTATTTCATCTACATATTAATGCTAGGGATGTAAAAAGTCACCCAACTCATGATGCAAAAACAATTCAGAATACTGAATTCACAATACGATTTTTTCAAAATTTTTTAAAGACATGTTATAAATGAAAAGGTGTCCAAAAGGTGTCCAAATCAAATAAATAAATACACATAAAATAAATCTCTTTATATAAACAAGGCTTTGCATGTGCTCTTTCCATGCGAAAATTAGAGGCAACCACTGCATTTTTATCACGATCCAAACAAAAAGATGCTGCATGCATGCAGCATGAGCAGTTTTTGATTTCCTTTAGATTGTATAATTTCAATATTTTAATCAAAAACAAAATGGTCTGACTCTAGCTTTGTGAAACTATACTATATCAAACTTCTGAAGGAAACAAAAACTGCAGACGGGCTGAATGAGAACACTAATTCACTCTCTGACAGCAGGTGGCGCTTATGGAACAGCAGAAATACAGCTTTTCCTTGGTCACCACTGTAAACTAGGGGTGGGCGATTCTTCCGATTTTATCGATTAATTCGTATTTAATGTTTCGCCACAATTTTATTTTTTAGAAATCGAGGAATATCGATTTTTAATAGAACTATTACCAAACGTTAGAATTAGACACTGACAATATGCCAGTGATAAGAGTAAAGAGAAAAAACGATCCACGTGATTAACCGCTCACGTGTGACGTGCTCATATCGCTAGGCGCCATTCACACAGAATGTTCTTTTGTGTTGACAAAGATGCGACACGGGCCGTGGAGTAGGAAAAACAATGGAAAAACAGGCTAAAGTGAACTGTAGGCTAACTACTACTGTATGTCTGATATTTCATGTTTGCATCATGGTGACAGGCTATAAGCTGCTGTTGTTTTTACAGAACATTTATAGTTAATAATAGTCTACTGGTGTTATACCATCAGTCATTTTGAATTTGAATTACCTTGACTTTTGAGATTTGATTTTTAAAGCATTTTCCTCGTATTATTTCTGGACATCTAATATGTATAAGACAAGTTTGTACAAGATGTAATTCGTGCATCTTTTCTGCAAAGATATTTAAAAAGTGATTTGTGTAACATTTACATCATGTTGACAACTTCGTATGTGGTGCACTTGGAATAGAATTTTCTTTAACTAGAGGGCTAATAAAGAAAAAGTTACTTGAATCATGTTGTCTAGTTAAAAATCGTAAAAAATCGAGAATCGGTCAAATGTTCTGAAAAAAAAATCGAGATTTTAAATTTTTACCATATTGACCAGCCCTACTGTAAAAAAAAGCGGCAATGCATTTAATATGCATTATACAGAGGCAAGGTGAATCGTTACATCCCTAAGTAATGCTGACATTTTCACAAACATTAGTGAAATCCACCTTCTGTAATGTCAGTTGACTTATGCTTTTAGCCTGTTGTCCAAATACCACACGTACAAGGCAGTGCGGGGGGTTTGTTTTCAAGAAATTCCTTCTGTTGTTTATTTGTCATGAAAAATGTAAGTGGCAACTAGACTTGTGCCGGTATTCGGTAATGCGATATATCACAATAATGAATATGCACGATATTGTTATCGTGGGCACTTCAAAATACCGAGAATAATTAGTTATTACAAATTATACAGAATTTTGAATGCATTTTAGTAATACTTTTCCCATCAGCTGGTCACAATGCACAACACCGCTGTATGCTGCGTGAAAGACGCGTGCGCACTCTGATGTAAATAAGCACGGATGAGAAGCACACGGCGGAACATGTGAGAGACGCGCTGAATGAAAGCGCACTTTCACTCTCTGACAGCAGATGGCGCTAAACTGCAGAAAATGCAGCCGTAACCCCATAAATAAATAACCCCCTACTTTCTAAAACATATTTAAATGATTTAAATAGCCATTCAGATTTTTGTATTTCGCTATTGTGTACATCACAGCGCCAAATACTTAAATATTTAGACTTAATAGGCTATTTATTTTCAGACTTTTTTTACGTTTTAATCTGGACTACAACATGCTCTAGATATTGTTTGAAATTTTTTTTAATCTTTATTGTTCGGTCACACTTTACATTAGGGCTTCATTAGTTAACATTAGTTAATTCAGTTAGAAAAAAGTTATTAAAACTGTTATACTGTATTGTGACAACACTTTTGTTTAAACTAAATTTCAATATCGTGGTAATACCGTATACCGTGATAAAAGCATGAGCAATTAATCGCAACATGAAAATTTGATACCGGCATATCCCTAGTGGCAACCTAAATAAATTTATAAGGCAAAATTGAGATTTATTGGACATTTTAAGAAAGTCCATAGAGACACTCATTCAGTCTGTTACCTTACCCAGGAGAGATGGAAAAACAATAGAGAGAGGCTCTCAGCAGAAAGATGGGGAAAGATATGACATTTTCCATCTAAACTACAATGTCCACAAACAGGCTTTCATTGACCTCAGACAGGTTGGTTTAATTGGGGCGTGCATAGCAGGTGGGTTTTTTCTTCACGTCCAGATGCTTGACAAATTCTGCTTCATTCACCCTTTTCTGTAATGTTATTGCAGGTGCTGAGACACTTGGGTTGGATCCTTAAAAAGTGTTTGCCTTGCGAAAATAAAGCTGATAGTGTGGTGAGTATAAATGCATGTTGGTGCTAAGATGGCTTTTTTTCTCTAATGAAAATGGAAAAACTGGGCTCTGTTTTTTGAAAGGACATGGAAAAGGTACAGCTGTTTCAGAGTCTGTTTGTAGCACGAATATTCAAGACAAACTGTTCCCTCTGGTATATACTTTGTTTTAGGATGTTTTTTTGCATGTTGTAATGAAATGTCCAGTGACATTTTTTCATATGACATGGAGGAGGGCA
This sequence comes from Sinocyclocheilus rhinocerous, assembly GCF_001515625.1. Classification (NCBI taxonomy): domain Eukaryota; kingdom Metazoa; phylum Chordata; class Actinopteri; order Cypriniformes; family Cyprinidae; genus Sinocyclocheilus; species Sinocyclocheilus rhinocerous. Next base: position 945,477 of record NW_015641018.1, read on the forward strand.
GTTCAGTGGGAATCTTGGGAGTCACTCTGTGTGATTGATAATCAATGCATTACTAGTAGTAAATACTGGCAGATGGAGAGACAGACCAAATAGACTTCAGGCTTAAGAACACTGTATACACTACTGTTCAAAAGTTTTGGGCCTGTAAGATATTTTTTATGCTATAAATTGAAAAATACAGGAAAAAAAGAAAGTATAAACCAATAGAATTGTGAAATATTAATGCAATTTGAAATAACTGTTTTCTATTTGAATATATTTTAAAAAATGTACCTGTTCCTGTGATGCAAAGCTGAATCATTATTCCAGTTTTCAGTGTCACATGATCCTCTAGAAACCGTTCTAATATGCTGATTTGCTGCTCAAGAAACATTTCTTATCATCAGCGTTGAAAACAGTTGTGCTTAATAGCATGTATTTCAAATGGAAATCTTTTGTAACATTTTAATGTCTTTGCTGTCACTTTTAATTAATTGAATGTGTCCTTGCTAAAAAAAAATATCAATTTCTTTCACAACCACCAAACCTGCCCTTAACTTTACCCGTATCCCACCTCAATAGCAGCAAAAGTGTTTTACAATACAATATGAACACAATAAGTACATTGTATTTATTTTTTGATGTAAGTACATAGTAGTTAAGGCCACCTAATATAAAGTGGGAACTAAATAAATAAATCTGTCTGAATAGGACCGCCAATGATTTATACACAAGAATACACTACCGTTCAAAAGTTTGAGGTCAGTAAAAATGTTTTATTTATTTTTATTTTGTTTTTTATGGGTAGGTTTAAGGTGTAAGGGATGGGTCAACAGTGTAATTATAAATGTAATTACAGAAATGAATTACAGATGTAATTACATGCAGATATTTTTTAAAAGTATAACTACAATGTAAAAACATGCATGTACACAATAAGTGCATTGTATCAAATTATTAATTTAAATGTAAGTACATGGTGGTTAAGGCCACCTAATATAAAGTGGAAAGAGAATGATGAGCTATTCATCAAAGTGGTTAGGTGTCTGTCCTAAATCAGAACTACCTTGAATCATACACAGAGCCTGGCGCCCTTGTGCACATTCAAAATGACTGTAATTAACTTCCATAAAGGTCAAGAGGTCATAACACATTCTGAACAGCACAGCATTTTTTTATAGTGTATAATGTGATCATATACTACCTTCAGACTTCCTACTCAGAATCATGATGGCATTAAAATGTTTTAGGGTATAGTAACAAGCATGTATTTGGCAATTTCATATTATTTGCTTGCTTTCTTCACTTTCTGGTGAGCAGTATTAGCAGTTATATTTTTGCCTTCATCAAAAATAGTTCCAAAACAATCCGAAGCAGGATAAATCATTGCATGTCTCAGAGCAATACGGAGTGATACAGACTTAGCCAATCAAATTAAAAAGCCTACTGCTGCTCATTTATTTTGTAAAAATGTAGTGTTTTGAAGTCAGTGTTCGCTACAAAAACATAATTATAACCGTTACCAATTAGCTTCAGTCATGATTCATTAACTGATACACCCCAAACCCAGAAAGCAGAGTTTCCCACTGATAATTACAGCATTGTAGTAGTGTTAATGTGAAGGCAACCATTATCGTATGCACAAGACTGTCACCAGATCACAAACTTAGATGGTGCTTAGGATGTAATTTATAAATTTAACAATCTGCTATTTATAATAGGCCAAAGGTAACAGCTTTATCCCGAGTTGCCTTTATCGGTAACTGTTAAGTTTTGAGAGCTGACAAAAGCTTCTTAATGTAATCGCTAATGCTTATGCACTCAAATAAGAACAATGAATGAGTCTGTGTGTACTGGCGCACTAGCTATAGTAAGTGATTTTGGCAGGTGGTGATATGATGTAACCCTTCTGAACAGCTCCAGCGAGATCATGTTCCAGCAGACCTTTAGGCAGTGCTTGTTCCATGTTCCAGAAACACCTCATCCTAAGGGTCTACATGTGTAAAAAAACACACCAGCAGCAGAATCGGGTTGAAGGGTAGATACTTCTATAGTTCCTTTATTGCTGTGTAGATAAGATGCCTCCCCTGTTAACCGGGTCTCCACAGACCTTGCATATTTTACTCATTAGTCATTTCTGCTGTCTGAGTTGCATTATAGTGAGTTCCTGGAAACGCTGTCAGTGCATTCAGTTCATATGGAGATGATTAACTCTCGTAACTGACCGGGAGTGGTTAAACCAATCTGCTATTGATTATTGGCTCTGAGCTCCAGCATTGATTATGGTCATTTCTTTGCCTGGTCAGTTATCACATGCTGGATACTCTAGGTATGCCAGATAAAGCAACAAATTTGAGGTTACATTATTGCAATTCTGACAATAACCGTGTGAATCTCATCACACACACACAAAAGTCCAGATCATATGTCACCCCAAAGTCAAAAGAGGGAAAAATAATTTATTACCTATACACACAGAATGCATTAAATTGATCAAAAGTGACATTAAAGACATTTATAATATTACAAAAAGATTTCCTTTTCAACTTTGTTTTCATCCCCCAAATAAAGGTTTCCACAAAAATATGAAGCAATAAAACTGTTTTCAATATTGTAAAAAAAAAAAAAAAAGAAATGTTAAATGGCTGCTGAAAATTCAGCTTTGCCATCACAGTAATAAATTACATTTTCAAATGTGTTAAAATAGAAAACAATTATTTCAAATTGCAATATTTCATTTACTGTTTCTACTGTATTTTTGATCAAATAAATGCAGCCTTGGTAAGAAAAAGCTAATTAGTTCAAAGCATTACGAAAAAAATCCCACCGACCCCAAACCTTTGAATGCTAGTATAATGCACAAAGAAATTTAAGCTTGTTTCGGATTATTCTTTTTGTGACATTTATTTATATAAATAATAAGCACATTTAATCACATTTCTTCTTAAATACTCACCATATGTCTCTAATCCTTTATTTTTTACAGTAATGAGTTTTCTTGTTTTAAAGAACTGAGGGAGAAATATTAATGCCAAGTTCTGTCATGAAACTCTAGATGGCGCAAGCTGATGGGTCCTTAACGCAACTGATGATATTCCAGCCTTAAACTAATTGGTACAAGCTGATTGGTTCATGTTGCATACGCAGCCAATGAGCTTGCTGCTTTACATTTAAATGGCTGGTTAAAATACATTCTCCTGTGTGCAGAGATGACTATATTTAAGCTATCCATAGGCTGACATACTGAAGAGTGTAAACAAACACTGATGAATCCAGATCCTAAAGTAGGTCAAGTGAGGTGACGCGTTAATCTTGCTGGTCCAATTTTATTTAATTTTTCGCCCTTCGGAGAGTAGGTTGCATCACAAGCAGTTTAGTCCAGCATCTGTCTTAATCGCTTGTGACAGCATTCGCTAGCGTGTGGCATCTAATAAGCAAAGGTCATTGTTCCTGCGGGATTGATTGGGCTGCTTTGTCTTTGAACTCGACCTGATTGTTAGATGCTGACGGAGGGATGCGAGCCATATGCTGATTTCTCCAAAAGCATCTGGTGGAAATGGTGTTGACATAATTGCCTTGAAAAGAGGAAGAAAAATGGTACTATTGTCTGGATGTGGGGTGACGGTAGCACGTCTGCTTCAGAGCTGCTCTGTTACGTGCTGTGACATTGCTTCGGTTTACAAGTAGCCAAGTGTTTCATGAAGAGCAGTTAGAGGAATGTAATATAAAATTTCAATTATAAGTTTATGAAATTATTATATTGTACCTGGGTCTGTG
>NW_015641018.1:949242-949827 GCF_001515625.1 Sinocyclocheilus rhinocerous
TATTGTATGGGAATATACATGACAATGTTAATGTATTTGGTCTTGGCGGAATAGATCTGCTACGCTGCTGCTGCGGCAGAGCAAGTACAGTGACTTGCTACTGCCAATACATCCACAACATGCTGCTGTGAGCATGTAAGAAATACTGCTGCTGCACATACAACATGAATAACCCCATAGCATATATGATCACCCTGTAGCAGATCTATACATGTGGAGCTGGGGAAGGTGGAGGGTTTCTGGAGTATGCTGCAAACTGCTACTACTAACATTAGCTAAGTATTTGAATGTTGAGCAGCGAGCTCATTGGCTATAATTTTCTCTCACACACACAAGATAATAATAATAGTAATAATAGCATTGCTTTTTTAAAATTAATAAAGCAGTGTTTTATGAATTGCTTTACTATTGCAATACGTGGTTGCATATTTAAAGGGGTCATATGATGTTGCTAAAAATAACATTATTTTGTGTATTTGGTGTAATGAAATGTGTTTATGCGGTTTAAGGTTAAAAAAACACATTATTTTCCACATACTGTACATTATTGTTTCTCCTCTATGCCCCGCCTTTCTGAAACGCGTC